>NC_056727.1:754315302-754447802 GCF_019279795.1 Protopterus annectens
GTACAACTACGTACCCCTGCCTAGTCTTTCAATAAGGCTTGGGCAACATTTGCAGGCAAACACTTATTTGTCTCTCTCCTGGAGTTTTAAAAACAGAAAATAAGCAAGGGAAAGAATTTTATTTCCTTCTTCTGTGTCTGCATTTATTTATTTTTATCCACTTAGCTCTGCCTTCTGTTATCTATTCCATCTTTTTTTTTTTTTGCAGTTTAGTTACTGCTTTAATTTCCTGTTTTGAGAAATCCGTAGGCCTGAAGTTTTAGGACTGCATGAGACTTTGTGGATCTAGGTGAGAGCTTGATATATAGCTGTTTGTGTATGCACTTTTTTATTATTATTATTATTATTATTATTATTAATTTTTTTTTTACTTTTTACTATTTAGATCTGCCCTCTGCTTTCTGCTGAGCGTGTTCAGTTTTTGCAATTTAGTTACTCCTTTGATTTCCTGCTTTGAGAAATCTGTAAGCCTGAAGGTTAGGTAATGTCTAAGATTGTGTGTATCTGTGAGAGAGCTTGATATACAGCTCTTCCAGGGAAACACTTTTTTAACTCTTGGGAATTCAAATTTCAGTTCTTTGTCATTCTTTTTCTGCTTCATTTACTGATATTTAATACACAACTGTTTAGCCCAGCCTGATCTTTCAATAAGACTTTGGCAACATTTGTTAGCAAACAATTATTTGGGTCCTCGATGGAGTTTTAAAAACACAGAATAAGCAAATGAAATAATTTTATTTTCTTCCTTTGTGTTTGCATTTATTTATTTTTATTTTTTATCCATTTAGATCTGCCATCTGCAGTGTCTGTTCTGTTTTTGCAATTTAGTTACATCTTTGATTTCCTGTTTTGAGAAATTTGTAGGCCTGAAGTTTAGGGGTTGCCTAAGATTGTGTGTGTATGTATGTGTGAGCTTGATATACAGCTGATCCTAGGAAAAAAACTTAACACTCAGGATTCATATATTTCACGTCTTTGTCGTTAGTTGTTTTGCTTCATTGACTGGTATTTAAAACACAATTGTGTGGCCCAGCCTGGTCTTTCAATATGGCTTGAGAAACAATTGCAAGCAAACAATTATTTTGCTTCCTGCTAGAATTTTAAAAACCGGAAATTAAACAAAGGAAGTAATTTTCTTTTCTTTCTTTATTTCTGTCTGCAGTTATTTTTTAGCCATTTAGATCTGCCCTCTGCATTGTCCGTTCTGCATTTAGAATTTAGTTACTCTGATTTCCTGTTTTGAGAAATCTCAAGACCTGAAGCTTTGGGGATGCCTGAGGAGGTGTATATCTAGGGGAGAGTTTAATATATACAGTAGATAAGCCATGGAAAAACTTTTAATATTTGGGCATCAGATTTCACTTCATTGTCATTGGTTGTTTTGCGATACTGACTCATATTTAATACAAAACTGTGTAACCCGCCTGGTCTTTCAATAAGTCTTACATAACATTTGTGAACGATTATTTGGCTCCCTGTTGGGAGTTTTAAAAACAGAAAATAAGCAAGGGAATTTTTTTATTTTACTTTTTTTTCTTTGCGTCAGCACTTTTTTAGCCATTTAGACCTGTTTTCTGCAATGTATTTACTGTTTTGATGTTCTGTTTTGAGAAATCTGTAGGCCTGTCATTTTTGCACTGCATGATATTGTGTATATCTGGGTGAGAGCTTCATATACATCTGACCCAGGGAAGAACATTCAACATTTGGGTTTCATATTTCAATTCTTTGCCATTGGTTAATTTACTTCATTGACTGGTATTTAATACACCACTGTCTAGTCTGGTCTTTTAATAAGGCTTGGGCAACATTTGCAAGCAATCATTTGGCTTCCTGATGCATTTAGAAAGTGTTGCTTGCTAAACTGTTTGCATTTAAATCACCTTGTTGTAAGGTGATATGCCCAGGGAATAAATTGTTTTGTTGTTGTATTACTCCTAAGGGTTCCTTTTTGGTGTATTTTTACATTAAAGGAATAAGTTCTTTCGTTGTTGCATTGCAGTTTAAGGTTCTTTTTCGTTGCATTTTTACATTAAGTGGACCAGATCGTCTATCTTGTGGCAGAAGGTGTTTGCTTGCTCTTTCTGAGTTGAGAAGCACTCCAGAAGAGCTGAAAGTGTAGTTGTTTACTGGCCAGAGTGCTCAGGAGTTAGTTTTCAGTTTCTTTTCTGTTGCTATAAATTAGGCTTTCAAACATACAACATTGCCCCAAGACCAATTGCTTCTTGCTAGTATGCGTTTACCACCCCGGGCGCTTCCTACTGTATTGCTTATCTCCCAGGCATACCTCCCTCCAAAGGACTACTAGAACGGGACTACAGAAGTGCTTTCAAACATATGACATTGCCGCAAGACCAACTCTGTGTATGTAATGCAATCTGTTGTGCATGTCCTACTGTTTTTTGGCAAACACTGACTTAGTTTAGTGTTCCGCCACACATTTGCAAGCAGCCTACTGTGGTCTACTTTTCCATCCGATCTTCTACCCACCTTCTTGCCCATTTCTGGTCTTTCCAGGGTGTACTATACAATTGCCGCCACTAGGTGGCATTGTTTACCCACTCCCCGTACTTAAACTGAACCCATCCAGTTCTATCTGTGTTAGTACTTCACCCCAGTGTATTCCCTTCCAATGCAATAGCTTTTCCTCTGCTCTGTCTGCATTTGGCCAGCATAGTAATTCCACAGTTCAGTTTAACCCCTGCTGTCTGCATTTGAACTAGCAATTCACTTGCAGCTTCCTCGCCAGCTCCATATACACTGATTGTTTTTTGCTGATCCACCTTCGTTCTCCTCGGCTCTCAGCTCTACCCGCTCTGTTTGCCCTCTGGGCTCACTCCACTCCCCTACCCTGCCCCCTATTCCCACCTGCCCCACTACCTCTACACTTATAGCCACAGTACCACTCCCACCACTACAGTATCCAATCAGAAGCCCCCACCTCACCCATTTTAATCCCTCCCCTACTTCCCTTAAGTCACCTCCCACTTTAGAACTAACTTGACTAATCATCTTCCCTTCCTCCTCTCCACCCAAACACACAATCCCCGCCCAATTCTAGAAGTGCTGAAAAAACATCATGCCTTTAAAACCTACCTCCTTTGTATCCCTACCTCTACATATCTCCCTATCCTATCTTCACCTTCTCACCAGTCCTCCTAATTCTAATCACTCAACCTCCTTTCATACAACTTCTCCATACCCCATATATATTAAACACTTCACAACCATTATATCCCCCTATCTCTATTTCTTCAATAATAGCCTCCTGTTCCCTTATAAACTCATTCCTGTTCACAACCTCTCCATCCCAATCCCTAGAATCACTACTACAAAACAATACCCAACACTCATATATGACACTAAGCACTCTAAATTCCTCTTTTCCCACATCTGTCAGATTATTACTATCCTTCTCTCTGGTGACATCCACCCATCCCTCTTCCTCTCATCTGTCTAACTCAACCATACCTTCTCCCCCTCATCCTGCAAATCCCTTCTTTTTGCTACTTTGAATGCTCAAAGTTTATGTAACAAAATTCCTACTTTCCATGCCTGGCTGCTCCATAACCACCCAGATATCCTATCCGCCACTGAAACATGGTTAAAGCCCCATTAAAAAGATCCCAAAATCACTCCCCCCAACTACAATATCATTAGAAAAGACAGGACTCTTTAAAAAAGATGGTGGAGTAGCTCTTTTCTACTCCTCCTCCCTTACAGTAAACCATCGATAAATAGGTAAACTTATCGAGGTCACCAAAAAGTTTCATATATACAATCGCACTTACAGCATAAATGGTAAATATAATTGTGGCATTATGGGTGTGGTGTGCTTTGCTAAGTGCCAAGTATGTACCAGTTTTTATGTGGTTAAAACTGAATGACACTTTAGACAATGTATTTATGAGCACCAGTATAATATAGGTAAGCTAAATATTACAAATGCACTAGCAAAAGATATTGTAGGAAACCCTGTTCATTATTTTCATTATCTGGTTATTGAACAGGTTTGTAAGGATATCAGGGGTGGACCATGGCCGGTTAAATTGGAAGAGAGAGAGTTGCTGTGGCAGCTGAAGTTGAACGCTTATATACATCCGGGCTTAAATGATTATTGCTCTTTAAAATGTGTCTTGAAGTTGAAATCATTGGAAAGGTGACAATTAAAATATATATCTCTATATATATATATATATATATATATATATATATATATATATATATATATATGTATATATATATATATATATATATATATATATGGATCTACCTGACTACATCGAAACTTCAAAACAGCGAAAACGACTTCACCGACACCACATAATCGACAGTTCACAAACATGACACCTCATACACGCGACACAGCATAACAACAAACAAAACAAATCCCCCATCCAAAACCCACACACACAACACAAGCACACCAAAATCCTTACAAACCAACACTAACCTATACATACACAACTATCTACAACCCTAACCCAAACCCTTACCCTAAGGTCCGTCACTATCGCACACTCACCTAACCCGCACCCTAACCATAACTCACTTAACCCGCCCCTAACCCAAAAACTATCACTACTGCACCCTTACCTAACCCACGCCCTAACCCTAACTCACTTATCCCACCCCTATCCCTACAGACCGCCAACATCGCACACTTACCTTACTCGCACCCTTACCCAACCCGCGCCCTAACCCTAACTCACTTATCCCACCCCTATCCCTACACACCGTCAACATCGCACACTTACCTTACTCGCACCCTAACGTCCGTCACTACCACATACTTACACATCCTTTCCCCATCTCAGTGTTCTCAGCATCGGTGTCTTCCTCCGTCGGTCTTCTGCCTTGTCGATCTTCTGGCATCGGTGAAGTCGTTTTCGCTGTTTTGAAGTTTCGACGTAGTCAGATAGATCCATATACATATATATATATATATATATATATATATATATATATATATATACACACATTATATATACATATACATATGTAATTTTTCATTGAAATGCTTGTCTTTAAAATTATGCAAAGCATTTATTTAACATATATTTTTATTTATTTATACAATTTATGTATTTTTGATGTAGTTAAATCGCTAACTTTTTACAATATAGGGTGTTTGTGACTTTAAATAATGGGAGATGTTTGTGATGTCATTGGTCTCAAACCTACTATTTAAGAAAGTATTTGGATGGTTGCACTTGTCTGAAGAAGTTCATTTAAGTAAGTGGTCAAAAGCGCTAATGTAATAAATCTTTTTGGAGTGGAACCCTTGCCTTTTCATGTTTGTTATTTTAGTTTAGTTGGTTTGTGTTTTTTATTTACTTATTGCATTTGTTTACCAGAGCAGTACACTGATTACAATGGTCCTTTATGTAGGAACAGCCCAGGTGATACAAAAACTAAAACAGAACAAAATCACAAACAGAGTAATCACAAAAGGTAGATTATCCCATAGAAAATTCATAATATGTAAATATTAACAAAGTAGAAAAACAAAAGTGAATTAATTTTAGTAGTAAATATGAGAGGGAAGCAGGAGGTAAGAATGTAGGGTCAAAGCAGGAGTGATATATCTGACAAGGAAGTTAAATTATACATCCTGTGGAAAATCACTTGCAGTCAGATTTTTGATGGAGGTATCTTTTGAGTTGAGCTATGAATATGGGGAAAGAGGAGACTTCTTTTAGGTGGGGGGTTGCCAGACTTTGGGTACAAGGAAAAAGGATGGTCAGTACAGTGTAGTTTGGTTTGGGGTATCTGGAGTAAGGAAGTTAATTGGGAGAGGATGCTGGGGTTGTATGGGGGGAGGGTATTATGGAGTTTGGCTGCAAGAGGCAGAAAGGCAGCTGACTGAAGTAGTTTGAAAAGAAGAGGCCCTAGGAGTAGCTCAACTCTGTAGCAGACTGGTAGCCATTTGGCTTTGGAGAAAGTGACACAGTGGTGTTCCTCTGTGGAGAATTGGAAATTAATTGGCAGATTTTGTTTTCCATGGACTGTAGAGTGGATGGATTTTTTTAGAGGCTGTGGCTATGATGGGGAGCCTTTATTCAAGTTGAGCAAGGAAGACTCCCTTGCCTATTGCTGCTCTAGCTGGTCTGGAGAGAAAGGGAAATATTTTCCTGGACCACAATAAAACAGACTTGATCATCTTTTCTCCTGGTGTTTTCACAGTTATGGACTGATCTAGCCATAAACCTAAGTATTTAAAGGATGGGGGTGTTTTGATTGGGGAACCACTGAGATCTGCAGTGTTAAGATTTTTAGAATTTTTTCCAGATTTTGTGAGGTTATAAATATACTTTTTTGGTTTGGAAAGGTTTATGAGTAGCTTATGGTTGTTTAGCCAAAAATGAAGGGAATGATGGTCAGACTGAATCTGGGTTTAAATAGTTGAAATGTGAGGGACTGGGTCAAAGAATAACCATGTCAACTGCATAAAGAGTGATAGGAAGGTTAGGAGATCAGAGAGTAGTTTATTAATGAAGATTGAAAACAACAGTGGGGTGAGTGTGTATCCCTGGGTGCTCCACTGGTAAGGGGTGTTGAAGGTGATAGAGATGAGCCTATTTTGACTCTGAAATAAATATTTGTTAAGAAATGTTGGAACCAGGTGACCTCTTTGGAGCTAACCCCAATTTCTTGGAGATACTGAGGGAGCAGGAAGTGGTCAATAAGATCAAAAGCTTTGATAAGTTTAATGAAGACAGACCCTGAAAGGTTTCCTTTATTCATGTTGAGAATGATCTGATCTGTAAATGACCATAGTGCCATCATTGTGCTCTGGCCAGTCCAGAATATATGCTGTTTAAGACTGAAGAGGTGATACTATTGGATGAAAGTGGACAGTTGGTTGTGGATTTGTTTTTCAAGTATTTTTCCAAGTATTGGGAGGATAGAGAGAGGGCGGAAGTAGGAGGCATTTTCTATCTGAGGCTGTTTCAGAAGGGGTTTAACAAGAGCAGTTTTCCATATGTCTGGCATTGTATTGTGAGTTAAGCAAGCAGAGGTTATAAATATGGAGAAGAAATGTAGTAAGAAAGTCTTTGCAGAGTGATATAAACTATGGGAGTATGTCATCTTCACTGGGAGGGGTGCATCCAGGGGTATCTTTTCTAGTAAAGGGTCAAGGTCTTTATGTTACTCAGTTTGTGAATATCTGCATATTTGGCAAACCATATCTCATTTCCCATTTTTATATCGAAGAACACATCAAAAAGAAGCAGTCCCAGTACAGAACTGTGTGTCGCACACAGATAACCCCTTTGGAACAGACAGGTACAGCACCACCCCTTTCCTTTCCAGACTTATTGTATCCCTTGTTTAACCAGGGTTTTATTTGTAATAATGTTAAATGTCTTATCAAAGTTAAATTAAGCAGCATTTTATGCTGTCACCTCTTCTCAAAGTACTGCTGTTATCTCTTCAGAGGCTGTCACAAGAATCAAAAGGCAAGATCCCATAGTGCCCCATCTCTAACTGAAACAGCTCCCCTAATATGTCATGTTAGATGAGCTTCACTGTGACTCTTGTCATGATTTTACATACAATTACTAATGAGGCTGATGGGTCCAAAATTGTTTAGGTCCCTCTTACTTTTTTTTTTTTTTTAAACTGGTACCATTATTGCCTGTTGTCAAATGCCACATATTTGCACAGAGTGGTAGGGTTAAGTTAGATTTCCATTAATTCTGCATATGAAACCACCAGATATGTTGTCTGCCCCATGGATCTTGAGTTTTTTTTTTTTTTTTTTAATTTTTCTTGTGGCAACTGTAATTATATTTGTAGTTAAATAAAGGATGCTTTCCCTGGTTTTCCTAGCACTTGTGTATATATCTTTGCACAAATTTTTCCCCAAATTGCCTTTAGTATGTTCCGTGCCTAAGTGATCACTTCATTGCTTATTGACAACATGTTGAAATTATAATATTCCCTTCAGATTTTCTGATGCAGCTAAATAATACCTTATTGCATTGTTGTGTCTTTTGGCTTTTCCCGGTTAGGGGTCGCCACAGCGGAACTCTGGTCCGCTAATGATTGGCAGTAGATTTTTACGTGCCGAGTTGCCGGCCCTGATGCACAACCTTCAACGAAGGTACACCCATTCACACATGTCTCCACACAGAAGACGGTCTAGCTGAGAATCAAACAGGACAATCTCTTACTGTGAGGCGACAATACTACCGCAGCACCACCACCACCGCAGCCTTTGAAATGAACTTGATTAAGCTAAGTCCACAGATCTGAAGTTTCAGGTATGTAGTTTTTGCACTTTATTTAGTTTAGACTTACCCTGGGATTCAATAACATCTTAGTGTAGACAGTCCTGAGTGAACAGACAACACTGACATAACTCACACCTTCTTCCTCCTGATTTTAGTTTTCCTACTGATTTTCTTGCAGCCTTAAATATTAAGGGGGATTAAAAAGCCTACCACAATGTATATACTACATGTACACTTAGTGTAATCTTTCTAAGTGACTAGAAAGCACAGAAAATGTGGTAGGGATGTTCTTGAATGCATATTGTGTACACTTAGTGTAGGCATTAATGAATTTGGCCCCTTAGCAGTTTTACTACTTTTATTAACATTTACATAATTAAATACAAAGAAAGGAAGAAAAGTAATACAATGAATATAACAACAAATAATGATTTTGGTCATTTCTGAAAGTGAGGTATTACTTATTTGTTGAATTAGCCGATATATTTGTGTCTTATAAATATGTGTTTGAGAATACAGAAGTTAGTAATATCACAGAACTCCTGAACATATCCAGGGCAGAATTATTTTTGTCACTGAAGATAAATATTTATGTCTCTTTTCAAAGGATCTGCATTAGTAACTCAGTGCTGATCCCTGAAAAATGAACATGATTTGCAATGAGTTGAACAATAATACTTCTGCAGATCCTGGCATCAGGGCTCTGCCCTCACAACCCCTATCAATATCTACCTATATATATTTTATATCTGTGTCTATACATATACACACACACACACACACACACACACATATATGTATATGTATATATATATATATATATATATATATATATATATATATATATATATATACACATACACATATATATATATATATATATATATATATATATATATATATATATATATATGTACCTTAAACTACTTCTAACTTTTTTCTACCACTCCATTTCAGGAATGGTCAATTGTATAATGGCTGCTCAATGTGTCTTAAACCTGAATGTAATGTTATGTATATATAACTTTGAAAATAATGTTATGTTTTGTAAAGTGTTTTATAATAAGTTAGTACTATATGTGTTAAATGCTGGTATTGCTTATGACTGTAATCTGCTTGAAACTACCATTTACTAAATGTTGAAATATCCAGCTGCACTATCCCGGTAAACAAATGTGAAACAAATAAAATAAATATATATATATATATATATATATATATGTGTGTGTGTGTGTGTATATATATATATATATATATATATATATATATATATATATATAGATACACTTTGGGAAGTCTATCCAGAGGTAAAGTCTGTGTACTATACTAAAGCCTGTCATGACCAAATTCACAGATAACTACTCAGCTGCAAGCAACTGATCTGCAAGCAAACAGAATGTGAGCAAGTAAAACAATAGCCATTGTCATATGTATGTCATGTATTGCATAACCATTTCCATTGGTAATGTCAAAGAAGGATTTATTATGATTGACTTAATATTTTACCCTTGGGTGAAAATCATGATTTGTGTTAATATTAGTAGGTATAACCATGTGTGGGGAGAAGCAACATCCCAAGCTTGTTAAAATGACGTCTAAGATGTTGCCAGCTCTAGATGGATTTATTTCTGCTTGTTTCATACTGTTTTAATTAACATAGCCAGTTAATATGGTAGCAAGAAAGGGAATATTTACTATTCAATGAAACTCAGCAATTAGAAATTATTTCCCTGACCTTAACTCCTTGATATTACTACTGAATGAATACTTTTATATAAACATCTCTACTATGAGAATGCAATTGTGTAAGCCATTTGTTTACCCTTGGTGAATGTCTTACTGAAAAATTATATAGATGAAATATTTCTGGAGTCACTAAGAGCTGTCATTGCTACCTTACATATCAAGCTTATTCGGAATTTTGAGAACACAGGCTTCTCACTATATATAGATATATATATATATATATATATATATATATATATATATATTTTTTTTTTTTTTTTTATTTTATTTTACATTTGTTGACCGGGCTAGTCCAGCTGGATATATGTCCATTTTCAGCAGAGGCCTGAGGAGAAAAGCTCCTAGAAAACACAGTAAAATTTATATATAAAAATAACAATATTTAACAGGTACAGGTACAATACAAAATTAAGCAATTTTATACATTATGGATTTTACAGATGTGGGTACATTAAATTTATAAGCAAATATTTTCACTTCAAAACATGTCTGCTTACAGAATCATATGACTTGTAACATTTGTTAGTTATAGGTAGGTAGGTAATGTTGAAGACATTTTAGGGGTATTGATGAAGACATTTTAATAAAATATAAGGCCTGTTATCTTTATGGTTTTCAATAGGCAATTAGTATATACAGTTAATAAGACGGGTGTCTTTGTGAAAAAAGAATGTGAAGTTAATCTGGGTTCACACAGGGACATAACCAATGGGATTTAAGGTAGGTTTTCAGCTTGCTTTTAAATTGTGTTAGTGAAGAAAGGGAGGTCAGGTCACTGGGGAGAGAGTTCCAGGTTTTACCCAAGGTATTAGAGAACAAAGAGTCACCAGCCATATTGTAGGTTTTACCTATTTGTACTTATATTTTATTAGATGAGCGTAGGGTCTTAAGGTTGTTGTAGGGGGTGATAAGGTTGATGAGAATTGGAGTGTTAGTAGGCTGATACAGGATTTTGTAGACAACTGTTAATTGTTTGAATAGAAGTAAATTTGGCAACTCTAGCCATCCCAGTTGTTCATAATTAGTACAGTGATGGGTTCTGAATGTAGAGCCTGTTGTAAATCTAGCAATATTGTTGTAGGAGATAGCCAATTTTTTCAAGTTGTTTTCTGAGAGGTTAGTATATATAGGGGAGGCGTAGAGGAGGGTGGAGATTAAGTGGGTCTGGGCAATAGTAGCCCTTGCTAGTGGGGTGAGAAAGGATTTGATTCTATACAGGGAGCCTAGTTTTTTGTTGACTGTTTTTATGGTACTGTTAATGTGAGTATTAAACTTAAGGTTATTATCAATTAGTACCCCTAGTAGTTTTGTGGTTGAGTCAGGGGATATGATGGTTTCATTGTTTGATGTAACAGTATAGTGGGGAGGCCCTATGGGTGGGAGTAAAAAGTAGGAGTTTGTTTTTTTTGGGGCTCAGGATGAGGCAATGGTGTAGTAACCATTTCTCTACTGTGTTAAACACATTTTGGGTGAGGGACTGAAGGTCTGATGGAGTGGGGGCTGAGCATATTAATGTGGAGTCATCTGCATATTGCATTGAGGTAGCTTGAGGAATTACAGAATGTAGGTCATTGATAAAAATAGAAAATAGAAGAGGTCCAAGTATAGAGCCTTGGGGGACACTGAGTGCGATGGGGAGATGGGGAGTTAAGTTGTTCTCTCACAGAACAGCCTGTTGCCTATTGTTTAAGTAGAACTGAAACCATTGAATAGCCAGTGCATCTAGAGATAGGTTTTTGAGTATGTTTACGAGAAGTTGGTGGTTAACCATATCGAAGGCTTTAGAGAGATCAATAAAGAGGGCTGAGGATAGAGTGTTGTGTCAAAGGAAAAATAACTTCAAAATGATCAGCACATGGTAGGTTCAGGTTAAGGCACTTAAATCTTGCAGCAAGGAGACAAAAACGTGCTAATACAGAGTTTGTCTAACTAGAATCAGGAAGTGAAACTATTTTTATACATTTCTTACAAGGTATTGCCTACTAAGCTGACGTAATAAACCACAAGTTCTTTCAATATTATTTCTCAGCAGCTGTTTGTCCATGATTTTCTGCTGGCATATCAAGTTTACAAAAAACTTCCTAAGAAAAACAACGTGGCCTTGACGACCACCGGTCAGATACAACTTCTCACTATGCAATGTTACCATTCAAGGTACTATGGCTAATTCGAGCACAAAGCAAGCACAGATTACAGTTCATTTCTTCAAGCAGTCTTTTGTCTGATGTATCTCAACTTTTCCGCAGCTGTGCATGTTCTCATAACATGAACAGGGCTGATTGTTCATATTCAATCACATTATAGAAAGCAGTTTTGTTCTATTCATTCACTATTCATTCATTCTCCTGACCTAGCAGGTAATCACCTGCTTCTCAGTACATTTCCAAAAGGCATAAACATGAATTTTCTGTGCTAGCAAGTACTAGGTCAGAGAGCATCTTGCAATTTCAGAAAGCATACTGCAGTTTGAAAAAGCATCTTATAATATCATACAGAATTGAGCTGTACATAAAATAGAATGAAATGTGTTAACCCTTTTAGCTTCTAATAAGCACTAAACATATACATTAACACATATTCTTCTAACATGTTGTTATTGTGATTTTTATTAATACAGTCAGAGAAGGATAAAAGGGCAGTTGTAGTGCTGTGAAATGGCCTGAAGCCATGTTGGCAGTTAGCTAATAAGTTGTTATCTATTAGGTGTTTTAACACTTGCCTATGAATGCATTTCTCCATGATTTTTGCCAGTGGAGGTAGTATAGCACTAGGTCTATAGTTGGATAATTCCCTGGAGTTTCCACCTTTATGCAGGGAGATAATATGTGAGATCTTCCAAATAGATGGAATAGTTCTCTCAGAGATTGTTCTGTTAATCAGAATGGAGATGGGGTAGGCTATGGCTTTTGCAGCTTTTTGCAGATATTCTGCAGGTAGGAGATCAGCTGCGGGGGTGGTAGGTTTGAGTTTCAGAATAAGGGTACAGGTAAGGGATGCAGAGACAGGTTTGAGATGAAAATGAGGGAAGTAAGGTAGCAGTAGTGGAAGTCAGGGATGAGCTGTCAGGAGTTAGTTGATTGGCAAGAGACTGAATGGTCTCAGTAAAGAATGTGTTAAAGGTATTGGCAATTTGCCTTGGACTATCATGGTCAGTACCTACTGAGGTGGGTGTGACAGAACGACCTGGGTGTAAAAGTGTGTTAATCCCTGCTCAGAATTTTTGTGGTTTGTTTTGCTGGGTATGTTGGAGTTGAATGTAAAAGTTTCTTTTGTCTGACAGAATGGCTTTTTTTGTATCATTTCTTAGCTGCCTGAATTTTAAATGATCCTCTGGGCTTTTAGTAGTAAGCCACTTGGCCCAGACTTTATTTCTGAGGAGCATTTTTTGTTTGGTTGCTTTTGAGAACCAGGGGACAGGTTTATTCCTAGTTCTAATGGTCCTTTTTGGTGCATGGAAGTCTAGAATACCTAAGAATGTAGTATTAAAGTAGATTACTGCTTCCTCTAGAGGTAAGCTTTTGAGGGGTGACCAGTCACATGCTTTAAGTTCAGTTTGGAAGATATCAAGGTTAAAATATGTGTTGCTCCTTATTGTTCTATAGGTGATTAGGCTAGGGATGTCAGTCTTACATCTGATTATGAAGGTGAGTGCATGGTCACCTATATCCTCAGGGAGAGTCCCTACTTTGTAAGTTTGGTGATGTCTATTTATCAGAATCCAGTCTAGGGGACTTTCATTGTTATTGAGTATATTGGTCCTTTTGGGGGAGCTAATAGTTTGAGTGAACCTGTGTAGGTTAATATGAATAGAAGGCTGTTCAGAAGTACAGCTTTTCCAGTTGATATTAAAGTCACCGAGTACTATTGTTTCTTGGGGATAGTTGGTGGAAAGCCAATTTAGGATATTTTCTAGGGTGTTAGAGTTATTCCCTGGGGTAAGGTAGACAGCAATAATATACACGGATTTACAATTATTGAGTTGAATTTTGGAGATAAGTATTTCTTCATTACTAGTTAGAGGGGGTTTAGAGTCAACAGAGGTCACCTGTAATCCAGATTTGTATAGTATAGCTACTCCACCTCCCTCCTTAGCTTTTCAGTCTAGTCTCAAGATGTTGTATCCTGGTGGCATAAATTCATTGTCTTGTATAGATGGTTTGAGCCATGTTTCAGTGAGACACAGAATATCAAATGAATGCACATCCATGAGAGCATGTCGGTGGGCAACCTTATTATTTATGCTCCTGATGTTAAGATGGGCTATCAATAGTGAGCTGGGAGGTCTGGTAAGGAATTGAGTACTAATGGGGGTTGTGTTATGGGTCTCTATGGTCTTGACAGAATTTGGCTCTGGATTGGGATATATATCTCCATCTATTAAGGATTGGAGTTGAATTCTAAGTGTAAGTTGTAGAGGTTTACATGTTAGGAACTGAGTTTTCCTAGCTTTTGGTCTGTAGTATCTGATGTGAGTCAGTCTGTGATATTTTGCTGGTAGGTAGGCTATTGTGCTGGGTGTGTTTGAATGGCTTTGAGAGTGTGCTAATGGTGGAGTGGAGGTTTGCTTTGTTGGGTAACAAAGGTTTATGTAGTGGAGATGTTCATAAAATGTAAGTAGATAAGATAAAGAAAGAATAGGTATGAGGGAAGATAGAAGTAGGATCTTCAGGTGTGGAGAGGTTGATATGAATGACATTATGTCAGAGTTGTATATAGAGAAAATATAAGGGTGAGTTAGGTGGTTTACTAAGATGAGACTTGGAAATGTTGGTTCTGGCACTTTAAGGACTGGGATCTATGATTGGTAGTTAGTATAGGGGTGTGGTTTGGGTGTATAAATGTAGGACCACTGGGGGTGGGTGGGAATTGGGGGCAGGGTAGGGGAGCGGAGTGAGCCCACAGGGTGAAAAGAGCAGGATAGAGCCAGGGAAGGAAGAAGGCCCCAAGAACAATCAGTGAAGAGCTGACTGCTGAGGTAAGGTGGAGATGGGTGTGGAGGAGAGTGAGTTAAAGTGAAAATAGAGGAGTGAGCAGGACTGGGATAACAAAGTAAAAGAAAAGCAAGGTGCCTGATAAATATATTAAATATACATATATATATATATATATATATATATATATATATATATATATATATATATATATATATAAACAGAGATAGACAGAGATACATAATCATCTAATCCCCACAGCTCATGGAGCCAGTACATTCAAATGAAAGGTATTGCATGTGTTTTTTCTTCACTGCATAAAATGCCTTGTTGTAATCACACTTTCAGTAGATTTGTTATTCTATGAGCTTGACGTCTTTTGATGGACCTTTAAAATGGCAAAGGCAAATACAGAGAAAGGTAAGAAAGTATTTTTTGTTAAATACAAAGGTGAAAGGTGGCCAATCAAGAAAGTGTTGTAGGGAATGGTCAAAGAGAAAAAGTGCAATATAAGGCATAACTAGGTGATGTGAATGGGGCAGTTGTTCCAAGTGCAAGATTCTCAATGGTGCAGTACTATAGCATTAGTATTCACAAATTAATGGAAAAACTGGATTTGTGGTCAAGGCTGAAGCACTGAAGCATGTTCTGTGTAGTAATTTAACTGCATCAAGCTGATTATTACATTTGTTGTTAGCAGTTTCATAGCAGAAGAGTTTTTTGGTACTAAATGTTGAACCCCACCCATCTCTTTTGGGGGGGTTTGATTTGGAGAAGTTGGGGACACCATTTTGGGGAACTGCACAGAGTACCAGATAAACAACAATGCTGCTAAGCAAAATGAAGACAGGGAAAAGGCAAGCATTCTCTGCGGATTCTTCACTTCCATCTTCAAAAAAAGAGAAAAAAATAGTGCCAGCTTCAGAGATGTAAATGAGGAAGAAGGGGTATATTTTACAGACAATTGCATAACAAATTCAGCCGTACAAAGGAAACTCAAGGAGTTAATGAAAGACAAGTCAGAGAGCCCTGACAGCATACCCACAAGATCCTAAAAACACAGAACTCTTTAACCTTTTATTCAGCAAAAGCAATTTTCCACAGGAATGGATAGAGACCACAGCTGTGCTACTATACAAACAGGAGCTAAAACTGACCCAGAAAACTACAGACCTCTCAGTCTGACCTCAGCTGAAGACACGCTAATGGAAAAAATACTGGGGAAAATTTAGTTGGTTTCACGGAAAACAGCAGATTATAAAATATGCACCAACACAAATCTATGGAAAATAAGTTATATCATTGCAGCCTAGTTAAGCTTTATGACTGAATTATGCTAAAACATGACAACAGAAACAAAACCAGTGCTCCAGTTCTGTGTGTACTGTCTTCAGTAAGATCTTTGATTGAGGAATGGATAGAGACCACAGCTATGCTACTATACAAACAGGAGCTAAAACTGACCCAGAAAACTGCAGACCTCTCAGTCTGACCTCAGCTGGAGACACACTAATGGAAAAGATACTGGGGAAAATTTAGTTGGTTTCATGGAAAACAGCAAATTATAAGATATGCACCAACGTTACTCTATGGAAAATAAGTTATATCATTGCAGCCTGGTTAAGCTTTATGACTGAATTATGCTAAAACTTGACAACAGAAACAAAACGAGTGCTCCAGTTCTGTATGTACTGTCTTCAGTAAGATCTTTGATTGTCCCCCTCAGGACACTGACAGGCAAACTGAGGGGACTTGAAGTATGATGGAAGAGCTGACTAAATGCTATTTTAGCAACGGATGGCTTAACAGAAGCATTTGTAAATTTACTAAGGTAGATTTTGGAGGCTCCAGGCTTGGGCAAAGGTAAATGTTCTTCTATCAGACATTTTTAGAGAGGGGGATCTGACACTGGTATCCTATATCATACCTTCTTTTGCTTTACATATGGAGGCTTGGGAAAAATGGACTAGAAGTATAATACAAAGCATAACAATGTGTAGCAAACCTGCCTTATCCTTAAAGGCCCTTCCCTCTACTCACTCTCCTACAATTTGCTGAGGGGTAATCTATGCCTGGCTTTCAATGCATCCATAAACTCCACAATTATGAAACTCCTACATATTTATAAGTCAAACAGTACCAGAAATACAAGGTCTAGGGACATGAATTTTGTCTGTAACTTAAACAGAACATGTTGGAGGGACAGATATGTGTCCCAGAGACTGCCTCCCCTATGGAACTGACTTCCCATTCATGTGAAGCTGAATTCATCTATTACCCACTTTAAGCACAGCCTAGACCAGTGGATGGGGAATAGGAAATTTACACTGGGTCTGGCACCCATGTCCCTCATGGACAGAGATAGCTTATAAATGCATGGACCCAAATGTCCTACCTGGATATAGGACATCATTATTCTTTTGGGGAAACTTGGCTAGGTTTAGAAAGGCCCCCCGCTGGGTCATTAGCTTAGTCATAATCTATGAATCTATGAATACTAAAGAGGTGCTAATTGGTCAACCAAGACATTAAACAGCCTTTCTTTGCTGATGACCTTCTACCAACAAGGAAGTGAATTTTCCATAACTGTTTAATATGTTAAAGAATGGTGGAAGATAGTTAGGATAGAAAGTCAAAGAAGACAAAACTCCAGGAGTGGATGCTAATTCTATTCTATCACAATGATTGGTGGACAATGCCTTTAATGAGGAAGTATTCCCATATTATTGGTCAAAGGACAGCCCTAGGTCTGACTATTAATGAAACAGCTGAGAACTGGTGTAGTGAAGAAATTATAATGTTTAAATTATTAGTTGCAAAGGGGGTAAATCTACATTAGAATTTGACCAAAATCGCCAAGCAGTAAAGATGTTTCTTTTGTCCATTTGCATGTAACACTTTCAAGGCTTTGTGGCGCCTCCATTTAAGAATTTTCTTGAGAAAATCTGAAGTCTAATCATGCAATTTATATGGCTAAAACGAATGGCTAGAGTGGTGTGCAACAAAATATCATTCTTTTTTGAGTAGTATGCAACAAAATATTTTTGTTTTATGAGCAAGGGGTCTGGGGATCCCAGACTTCCAATTATACTGGAGAACAGCCCAGCTCTGTGTTTTCCACTAATGGTGTCACTTGAAATATTGAATGGTATGTAAAACATTAATGAAGATATTTATAAGATATGCCAGACATCACCCATTCTTTACTTTCTGGAGTATTTTGATGCTAGATCAAGTCAATGCTGACAAGTTTGTTACATGTAAGAGTGCTTAGATTAATTTGATGAGTCACTTTCTTCTGAGAGGGAACATATATCAACAGATCCTAAAATGATAAAAATGTGAGAGAAGGAGAACTTAATAAATTCAAAACATGGTGCAAAGACTGGTATGATTTTGCTACTGTAATCAGTTCATAATGGGGTCTCCCCTTTTTTAATCTGTCTTGGTTTATGGAGCTATGAAGTCTATTTATAAGTTATTTGCAAATGAATGGGATAGGGAGGAATGCAATAATGGCAGAGATTCTTTTTAGTTAATGGTCAGGTTAAGGCTAGAATATCAATCATTAAAACATCTAGGGAGTAAATTGCATAGAACTGGATTTGCTTCTAAAATGTAATTTCTAATAAAATAAGGTAGACGTGTGAGAGAGATGTAAATTAAGAACTCCTAGATATACCTTGGAAATTTGTTGTACCCCAAGGTACACCACTAGGTCTCATAGAACTTTATATGTTGAAATGACTCCACAACTATCTCTATATTTTACACAAATTAGTGTGTATATTTTCAAGAGTTCAAGAGACCTGACGGAGATGCCACAGACAGGAGATGGGTACTCTCAGCCATAAATTTTGGGAATACCTTGGTGAAGAATGATTTAAAGAGGGTTTGAAGGGCTTGTTGAAGTCAGTCTGGGGGGGTAAGCTAAGACTGACAGCTCAGATTATTTTCTTGGGACCTCCAATGAAAAGAGCTGAGCTAAGACTGATAGCTCAGATATTTTTCTTGGGACTTCCAATGTCAGAATTGTATTGCAGGCATGAACAATAGCTACTAGACGTTACTTTGACTATGGCTAAGAAAACTGTTTCCAGGAAATGGAAGCTGTATATCCTGCCCATGATGATTGAACTGATAAATTTGCTCAGGGAGATTAATGTTGTGAAATGTATGGGATGCACATAGATGGACTGAGCAGTCCATAATGGCAAATGATTTCCTCAAGCAGCTAATCCGGATATTGAAGACCTGGCAGAGTTAGATCAAGCTAACATTTGAAAACAAGGAGAAGCTGACAGATCAAGGGAAAAAGGCAATATTTACAAAAGATGAACAATGCCTCGAATATAGGTTGAAAATGATGCTGGAAGTTAAGATACGTAAACTTGGCAACATTTTCATGATGAGAGTTATTTTACACATATGAGGCTAGCTGTAAGAGTTTGTCGAAAACTTTCTTCTTATTTGGCATATGAATGTTGCTGATGATGTGAGTTTATTTTTTTTCTTTAATCCTTCATCGTTTTCTACCTGATTTCTTATTATACTGTAAAACTATAAATGTGTTTTTTTATAGTTTCAAGTTGCTAAAAAGCTGATCTTTAAAAAAGGACATTTATACAAACAAAAAACTTCACCATAAACACATTTTAATCAATGCAGAGTGCACTGGGTGAGGGGAACCTTCAGTAATATTGTGTAAAAAAAGAGCAAAATGGGCTACAATGAATATACATAATCTGTGGGACTCGTTAATACCTACACTGAGTATACACCTTTCTGAGCGAACAGACAACACAAGCATGACTCGCACCTTCTTCCTCCTTATTTGTGTTTTCCTATTGATTTTCTTGCAGCCTTAAATATTGCGAGGGATTTAAAAGGTTACCACAAAGTGCAGACTAGATGTACATTTAGTGTAATCTTTCTGAGTGACTAGAAAGCACAAAAATGTGCTAGGGATATTCATGAATACAGATCATGTGCACTTAGTGTAGGTGTCAATGAAGCTGGCCCCTTATGTATAGCTTTTCAGCATCTGCCTCTGTTGCACAAAGTTTGTAATATGTGTAAGTTATGAATACTGTATACTGTGGTCAAAATCATTAATGATGCTTGGCTAGATGAAGTCATACAATTTATTTTTAGGGATGGTTTATCAAGAGTATTTGCACTGCTGTCAAACAACATTTCGTATTAAATTTGTCATGGTTTGAATATTTAAGCCAGTTCACTGCAATGGATAAAAAGGCAGAGAAACTACTCCTGAATGGGATAGCAACCCATTATAGAGTACTCACAAACGCTCACACCTGCACACACTTTCATACTCGCACTCACACTTAGACACACACTCACACATACTCACTTTCTCACACACACACACACACACACACACACACACACACACACACACACACACACACACACACGCACACACACACACTCACTCACTCACTGACAGATTTAAACACTGCACACATACATACTGGCAACTTAAAACTTAAAACACTGTCATGCCTGTCTTGTTTACTGAATGCAATTATTTATTTATTTTTTTTAAGAGTTGCATTTATTACCAAAAATAAATAATAAAGGTGTTAAGTAAATGGAACATTTTTAATCATTCAGCTAAGCCATACTAGAAGTGGGAAATGTTACCTTGAATAACTTAACATAATGCAACAAAAGAACAGTGTATGTGGCTGAAAAAAAGCCACCAAACCAAAGCAGTTTTGTCAGATTAAAGAATGGTACATTTAAGATTATGCCTGAAAACTGTAAGATGTGGACTTCAAAACTAACTTGGAGAGATGGATGAAAAAATGATAATGAGTATCGTTTATGTTATAACCACAGAAAAAAAGAGAAGTGAGTTGTGAGGGCAGGCTGTTACAGCTATCTACATGAGCTAAGCATCTGTGTAGTTGTGATAGCTCTGAACATTTAGGTCAAAAAACAGGGAATAAAAGAAGAAAATACAGAATTCTAAAGGCATTAAAAGCACAGACCTGAACTTATTTAACTAAAATAAAATATATAGTCTAAAACCTGAATGAAAACTGCTATAGCTCCACAGGGAAAACATGACATGGCTCATTACAATCAACCATATGAAGTGGAAGGCACAGCTGGTACTCAGCTAATAAAAGAATCATTCTTGTTTCTATAAATGGTATGTAAGTGAACCAAGCACAGAATGTATCAGTAGCTCCCAGACATCTTACAAAGTGAATCTGTGAGTCCTTAAGTAAACTGAAACACTGTACTTTTTTCTTATGCATTGAAAAATCCTTTGTACATTTATGTTTGGCTTTGCAGTTTTTATAAACTTAATATACCAACGACAATTTAAATATGCCCTCCAGATAAGGTACCTTGTTTTCTGAAAGCTAAATGGTGTTGCAAATAAATATTCTACTGACCTGTTTCCAGATATTCGCTCTCCAAAAATTACTCTTTAGAACTGTTACTATGCAGCTCATCAAAGCAGGTAAAATCAGGATGTGTAACAAACTGTAGTACAATCCATATGTGCTTCAATGTCTCTACTGACACACATTATAGTGTCTACTCTTAAATGTTCCCTCAGGGTCTCATGAGGTGCAGAAACAGTAGATCAAGGGTAGAACTAAACTTATTCTGTGGGCCCTGGCAAAACTATATGCTATGGCTAGTAAAACCCAAGCATGTCAGTCATTCACAGAAGAAGGAACAAAGGCTTCTCAGATGAAAGCATTGTTATATGTAACACAAAACACTGCTGAGTAGGGGAGTTGCCAGGCTGTGTTTCTTGGCAAGTAAATGTTGAAACTTTTTAAGATATTATCTAGGAGTCGCTGTCTTTGGACAGTAGTTTATTGCCTCTTTTTGAAAACAAGGTATTAAGATTTTAAATTCTTGAACTGATTCTGAACATTGGATGCCCAGACATAGCTTATTCCTTATTTTACCAGCTCTCACATGAACACAGATACCATTTAATCTGGTTTTATAATTATTTATTTTCAAAAATAAATATTTTGTTGTCTGGTTCTGTGTTGATGTGAGGAAAACTCCAGACCTAAAGAAGCAGCAACTTTTAAAACACATACTTAATTCCCTTTAAAGAATCTAGAATATATGGCACACAGGTTGAGATAAACTAAACATGATTAATTTCCAAGATGTTTAACCATGGTAATCCTATCAGTGTAAAATCTTTAGATATGTTCTGCTTTTTTTTGTAGGCCATCAATTGCTACTTTATGGATGGTCGCACCAGTGACTTAAATAAGTCTCGTATAACTTCAAGATATATTGAAGGATATTCTGCAATATGGTATTAATAATACAAACCCTTTTTTTAAATAACAATAATAACAAAACTCCTATTTCATTTATGAGAGCTTTGTTCAATATAGTAATATCATAGGGGTACCCATTCCCGTGTTCTCAACTTAGGTGGACTTTTCTTAATAATCTGAATATTTGCTTTAAAGGACAGTTTTTGATCCACATGTACAACCAGTCCAAGAAATAGATCAACTTCGCCCAGTAGTCGGTTATTTATAATGATATAATGAATATAATGACATAATGAATGGATAACATCTAATATATATATATATATATATATATATATATATATGGTTCTACCTGACTTCGTCGACAGCGCAGAAGACCGACAGCGGAATTCGGAGCTCCAGAAGATCGAAAACGAAGAAGACCGACGCGAATCGCGAGTGGCAGAACATCGACAATGCAGAAGACCGACACGACGGATGACAACACCAACGCCGAGGATGCCGACATGGGGAAAGGCTGTGTGAGTATGCGGTAGTGACGGACGTTAGGGTGCGAGGCAGGTAAGTGTGGAGATTGACGGTCTGTGGGGATAGGGGTGGGTTAAGTGAGTTAGGGTTAGGGAGCGATAGGGGTGGGTTAAGTGAGTTAGGGTTAGGGAGCGATAGGGGTGGGTTAAGTGAGTTAGGGTTAGGGAGCGATAGGGGTGGGTTAAGTGAGTTAGGGTTAGGGAGATACGGGCGGGTTAAGTGAGTTAGGGTTAGGGAGCGGGTAGGTAAGTGTGCGATAGTGACGGACCTTAGGGTTAGGGTAAGGTTTAGTGTGGGCTTGTAAGGATTTTGGTGTGCTTGTGTTGTGTGTGTGGTTTGTGGAATGGGGATGTGTTTTGTTTTTAATTGTTATTGTGGTGTGTGCAGTGTATGGGGTTTCGTGTTTGTGTACCGTCGGTTATTTCGTTGTCGGTTATGTGTGGTTTCGTGTTTATGGACTGTCGAATATGTGGTGTCGGTGATGTGGTTGTCGGTGTTGTGTGGTTTCGACTATGTCAGGTAGAACCATATATATATATATATATATATATATATATATTTGTTGTTGTTGTGTCTTTCGGCTTTTCCCGGTTAGGGGTCGCCACAGCGGACCTCCGGACCGCTAATGATTGGTAGTTGATTTTTACGTGCCGAGTTACCAGCTCTGACGCACAACCTTCAAAGAAGGTACGCCCATTCATGCATGTCTCCACGCAGAAGACGCTCTAGCTGAGAATCGAACCGGACAGCGTCTTACTGTGAGGCGACAACGCTACTGCAGCACCACCACCGCGGGTTTTATATATATATATATATATATACATATATATATACATATATATATATATATATATATATATATATATATATATATATATAATATATATATATATATATATATATATATATAGAGAGAGAGAGAAAGTATATTATGAATTATCATAGATAAGATTCATCAAAACACAGTACACTGAGCATTCTCATCTATGATCGCTAACACTGAAGAAAATTAGTTTAAGCAAACTGATTGTAAATCTAAACAATAGTGTTACATTTGTGATCATACACAAAAGTTCAAATAATTAATTTTACATGAAGGTCTATCACTATACCTCTGGAATTTATATAAACTAACTCCTGGGTCACACAATACCAAATAAGGGAAAATACTGAATTATGCTATAGCTGACATTCTGCAGTTCAACTATAGCATAATTCAACCTACTTCACTAGAGATAAATGTCACACCAAAATCTGCACCTGATGAAATAGTTGAATGATAATTCATATGGCACTCATATTATATCAACATGCCTTTTCCGAATAAGTATAAAACTCTAATATTTGGCATTATTGACTGACTGTAATCTTTAGTGATCTGCCAAAAAAATCAAACATTTTGAAGGAAAGGGAAAATGTATGAAAATACTAGGGATATTCTACAAAACTGGGAAAAGCTGAGAAGTATGCTTTACTGAACAAATGGTTCCATGAATGTCCACATAGAGGTCTTGAACCTTTATCAACAAATTATTAAGACATGGTGACAGGACACATTCATATCTCAATGTATTCCCCACCCGTGAAACACATTTCAGTTTCATGTAAAACAAAGGATTACCCTTGCTACTTTCAAAATAACTCATAACTAGATGTGTGGTACCAACTTTGCAGTGGGTCTATCATTTGTTGATTTCACTGAGATAGGAAGAAACATTCAATATGGTTTATTTGGCTATTTTCACAATGGATCAAAGACTGATTACCAGCATATGCTTATCAACTTATAAACTTAAGTAAGTCAGTAAGACTTAAATATCCTCTCCCCTACTACTATCTCTTGGTTTTCCAGCTTCCTCACTAACAGACAGCAAGCTGTCAAATGGCTCTCTGCTCTTTCTCCCTTCCTCCCTATAAAAATGGGCATCTCACAAGGCTCAATTCTTGGCCAACTTCTTTTCAACATTTTTACTAATCAACTCCACACATCCTGCCCTCAGTCATCCCTCATACAGTATACAGATGACTCCACTATCATCACCATTTCTGACAACCCCTCTGACCTGCTCACCCTAACACAAACCTCCTTCACTCTCACTGAAACTTGGCTTACTAACAACCAACTCATTCTAAATCCTAATAACACAAAACTCGTCCTTTTCCTACCGAAATCTCTCCACCATCTTAAATCCTCTTTCATCATCTCCTCCCTTAACAACACAACTATCTTATCCAAACCCTACACAAAGCTCTTTGGAGCAATAATTGATGACCAACTTAAATTTGACCTCCACATACACCACAGTATAAAGAAAACTCACCAAAAACTTGGCCTACTATATAGAAACAAAGTTTCTTACCCTCAACTTCAGAATCTCACTTACCCAGGCTTATCTTATCCCTAACCTCTTCTACTGTTCTCAAATCCTTACTAACTTACAATTCTCTATACAATCCAAACTTGAAACCACATACAACAAAGTTACCAGATTTGCAGCCAACCTACCACCTAAATCCCACCACTGTCTCATGCTCCATATACTCGGCTGGTTAGAGTTTCCTAATCAACTCCTTTATTCTCAACTTCTCATCATCCACACCATCTTAAACAAGCTCTCTTTTTGCCCTAGCATTTCCTCCCTTGTCTCCCTGTATAACCCACCTCAGTCCCTGAGAAGCTCAGAAGAATTTCTCCTACAGATTCATAAACCTAAAAAATAAATCATTACAATAGATCCTCTACATCTACCTTCCTGCTCTTTCATGGAACAAGCTTCCTATGGCCCTCAGAAAGATTACCCACTTTCAAGACTTCAAGACAACTCTTAGGAATTACTTAAACAGCACCTGGAGATATCTCTGCAATCATCCCACTTGAAATCTTCCTCTTTCCTACTTTATTTCTGTCCCTCCCCCTCTCCTTCCCACCTCTTTCTCTCCTACATTAATTCTCTGTCTTTTCTAAATTCCTGTGCTCTACTTTGACTATCAACTACTTCTCTCTATTCCCCTCCTAATCCCCCCCCCAGATAACTGAAACTACCACCTTTCTTTACTCCACCCCTTCTCTCATTTCCCCTCACACTCTAACTCATCAAACTAACTGTTACAACGACCTCCCTAGACCTGTACTTGGAACCCTCCTGCATTTACCATTCTATTTTTACCCAGCTTCCTATTACTCGCCTCCTATTAGAATTGCCTCATTTGCCAAATTATCCCTTTCTTGTACAGCAATGTTCACCTTTTTTCCTTATTTTATATTAACTTTTATTTGTGTGTATTAGAATTTTACTTGCATAACCAAACAAAGAATTAATTACTTGCTTGTTATTTTCTTGTTACTTGTATAACCTGTACAGTAAATGTATTACTTGCTTAACTTGTAGTGCAAATTTTCTTATTGTATACTTTACTGTGGTGCTTTTCTCCCCGGGCCTCTGCTGAAAAAGGGCACAAGCTCAGTCAGACTATCCCGGTCAACAAATGTCAAATAAATAAATAAATAATCCACTGGTAAAAACATACTGACTCATATCAGCCAATATTGACAAAACTTTGTTCATAAGAGTTCTTCCAAAACATTTGCCCAAAATACTTTTTAAACTTATCCATTCCAAGATACACTTGATTCACCCCTATATGGATACAGTAAATTATTTTTTTCTTTCTGGATCTTAAGAACATGACCAGTAGAGAGTGTAATCTAAAATAAGTAAGTAAACACTGGCACTATCAAGTCTTTGCTCTTGCTTACAAAACATCCTAGAAGATCATCAGGACCAGATGCAGAGCTACAAACTTTAAAAATAATGATTTTTTTTTTATTTTATTTTATTTTACTATATTTTATTTATTTATTACTTCCTGCCTTAGTACCCATCAAGCTATCCTGTCTGCAATGCACCCTACAGCCCAGTCATTCCTACATGAGAGAAGAGCTGAGCAGCAAAGAGCAGAAAGAACCTTCACCCATCTGAGGTTGTGGGGGGGGGGTGTGACTTTAAGGACCTAACCTGTCTACACTAGCCTATAACCTATTCATCATACAATGGGCATGTCATTTGCTTCTGCGGGTGACATAAACCCTCCAGATTGTCCTACCACCCTTGAAACCCTTGAAGCCAGTGCTTCTTCTGGATCTTTAGTCCCCCCACCGTAACTGTATAGCAGGAATGAGCATCCAGGCAAATGTTCTACCCCCTCCCTGCAAAATGAGGCAAGTCAGGACATCATTCCTCCCTTTTCTCCATGCCATCGCCAACAGGCACCTGAGCCAGTAGTCAAACTCGGGTTATCTAATTTA
Organism: Protopterus annectens; assembly: GCF_019279795.1. NCBI lineage: Eukaryota > Metazoa > Chordata > Ceratodontiformes > Protopteridae > Protopterus > Protopterus annectens. The sequence goes on from NC_056727.1 coordinate 754,342,346, forward strand.
CAGTCATTGGTTTATGCCACTATGCCAACACAGCTGGCAAGGTAGTAATTTATTTACTCTTTTTGCAAAAACAGAACAGGCAAAATTACTGGAAACTGCAGTGAAATCCATTAAGGCAAGGCAGTCTGGAATGACTTAGAAAATGTTTCAGGAAATAAAATTGTTGATGTTCTGAGTGCTGCATTTAGTTGTTTACCCAGCCTACAGATGTGGTGGTGGCCTTGGATCCTGCATGTTTATAAAAGGACATTGATTTGCTTTTAGTATGTTCAGTTAACATAAATTTTATAATTAGATGTTGGCTTTATGACAATTTTCCATGTAAGCTCATACATTGCCTTGTTTTGAGATGTAGGAAATTAATGAAATATAGTCCAATGATTATTTTTCCACAAGTTTAGAAAGTTTTTTTTACTCTACCAAGGGTCAGCTGTTGTTTTTCCATCTTTATTTTTCACATGGGAGTATATTATCAATTTGCACTTCTAATTTGCTAAAAAGATGTCCCAATACAAGTCATTGGGGAAATATTTCATCATGAACATCCAGCTCTAATCCCTAAGCTCTTTTTTGTGTAATTATAGTTTGTCAGGTAATATCTCCTGCTAAAGTTGCTGTTAATATTAGCCTTTTACTCTCCATAAGTACACTACATAGAATATGTCTGTGGTCTGACATAAATATCTCTGGTAAAGGATAAGTGCTGCTAGTCATAACATCCCTAGTTGTCAAAACAATATTTGAATATTCTGCTTCCCTGTGGGGAAAAATACATTTTGCAGGTAGGCATCTCTTTATAAAAGTCCAGTAATTCCTGTTTTCAACCTTTACATGCATTTAGGTCTCCAGATACAGTCATGTATAAATTCTATAAACTAAAAATAAGCTCACTGTTACAGTGTATATACTCCTATGGTAGGAAATTGGGACTTTTCCTTAATGAGAATGGAGATCTCATGATCTAGACAACTGATGTGAGCATTCACTATCTCAATAATGGTGCTGTTGAGTAGGATTGTTGAACAAAGTAAGGTGACAACATGAATGGATAGCCACTCCATTTCCATGCAGCCTACAGTTATGAGAATCTGAGCATCTCAGAGAAGTGGTTTGGTATCTGTGAACTAAATTTCTGTAACTAAGTATATCAGCATTCTCACCAGCAGCCATTGTGTGACACTCTATCAGTTTGTAGCTCACGTGTCTTACCTCTGTAATAATAATTATGAGGTAGTTCTGATTGTGGGACTTACTTAAAACCTGACTGATTGAGAATCTAAAACATTCTTCAGTACTTTGGTAACCCTAGAACACAAAAGGCTGAGTTCCAAAAGATAGTTGCGGACACTGTAGCACATCAAAGGAAGACTTCAGTGCACGAGCTACAGTTGCAATTTCAGAAGACATGTCAGAATCAGTCTGACTATTTAGTTATAATGTGTAGGATAATTATGGACACAGCACACGCCTGTTGGCATCCAAAACACAATGTGTGCACCCAATGCAATTCAAATGCAACAAAGTGCTTTGCTGACCAAGACCCCTTGTGAATGTCAAACTGCAGCATAAGGAAAGGAAGCCATCACCCAAGGAATCCTATGCAATACATATCAATACTGAAAAAAATAATGCAACCTGCAGTGAATTAATAACAACAGGCTGCGATACTGCAAGCCATACAGGATGATATCAAAATGCATCCTAGAAGGCAGACAACTAGACAGAGAGCCAGGCTACAATGAGGACAACTGTCAGATCAACAAATTGACAAGTACCACTTAGACAGCTGGTGTGTACCATGTGTAACATGTGCACCACACATCTGTGCATACAGTGTGAGGCAAGCCCATACCTCTTGAAACCAAAGTCTGTCACAGCCTAGGCGTACTGGCATCAGGGACATTTCAATGACATATGGGAAATGCTGTAGGAATGTAACAGACAGCTGACAGTCACATCCTGTCACAATTCTGACAGTGATGTGCACCAAGGAAGATGAAACATATACACTTCCCATCTATAGCCATGGAGCAGTGAAATGTCATGCACCAGTTCAATAAAATTGACAACTTCCCCCATGTTCTTGGTGCAATTGACTGCACCCACATCTCTATTAAGGCTCCCATGGAATCCAAAGCAGAAAGATACATAAATATAATTGGGTGTCCATTGCTGACCTGTCAAGTGGTGTGCGCAGCAGATAGCAGCATAACAAATATTATGGTAACACACCCTGATAGCATCCACAATGCTGCAAAATGGAGGGAAAGTGGTCTGAGGTCTGCGTTTCAACATGGTGAAATCCCTGATGGACTACTACTGAGTAAGTACAGTAACACAGCTAGGATGTAAGTTGAATACATCCCTCTCAGCATTATGCATGATGACAACATATGTGTTCAACCCCACCCCAACAACAGATGACTGTGGGTATCTACTCAAGCTATGGCTAATGACCATACCTCTCAACCTCTTAGTGCAAGAAATCTGCACAAAGCCTAACAAAATGGGAGGACAAAGGACAAAAAATAGGGATGGATTTTAAATATGGCTTTTATAAATTTAGAAAGTTGCTAGAGTACGAGTGTTTGTTAACATACATTTTCTGAAGGATTTGAAGTCTGAAACTCAAATGTATGTCATTATTTAGTGACTTTAATCCTCAGATCACCCCAGTGATTTGCCAGAAAACCATAAATTTTATGAAGAATAGACCAAAAATATGAGGTAAAAATCTGGACATTCTGCAAAAATCTAAACAGTTGAGCGGTATGACCCCATTAAAACAACAACCAGTAGAATGTGAGCAATCCAAAGGACACCAAGTTTACTGAAGTTAAGCTCTTTCCTCTCTATTACAGAGACTTCCTCAGAACAATATTGCACAGAAACCCAGCCAAATATATACCCACCCTTCAATTAACCACTTAAAATTGTGCCAAAATTTTAAAAGCAATATTTACACATCTAAGCGCACCAATACTTATATTCCTTATGACAAAATTAAATAGATATTACCATAAAATATTAAGATACATTAATAAAAAGGGTGGGTATATATTTGGCTGGGTTTCTGTGCAATATTGTTCTGAGGAAGTATCTGTAATAGGGAGGAAACCGCTTAACTTCAATAAATTTGGTGTCCTTTGGATTGCTCACATTCTGCTGGTTGTCTTTTCTGTGGTTTTTCTAATTCCTTGCATGTGGTAGATATGACCCCATTCAGAGAATCATCCAACCATGCAGAGGAAGCCTACAGTAGAGCACACACCATAACAAGAAACACAGAAGGACCACAGAATGTGTCTTTGGTATACTGAAAGTCAACTTCATATATCTGGACACATGGAATGGTGCACTGCAATACACACCTAAAATGGCAACACAGATTACTGTGTGTCCCATGCTACACAATATGCTAACAACCATGCATGGCAGTTTGCCCACTGCAGATGTGGGTGACCTACTCCAAGAACCCCAGATCTCTGAAGATTACATGTCACAGCTATCACAGGAAGAGCAACAGAACACAAGGACCAGGAGAAACAGGAGCGGGCAATGGAGGATGTGACCACACTTCCTAGCTCTAGCAACACAGCAGCATCTGACATATACCTTTGAGTCATGATAAGCCACATGTACAGAAGTACACAGATTAAATATTGATGTTAAGCTGTTGCCCCACAACAGCAGTGCAGATCACATCTAATGGAAAGTACCCACTAGATGAACACATTGAGCATCAGACATACTATAATTGTAACATAACAGTATGAACATATACAAAACAACTGAGTGGGATCAGGCCACAAGTGACAAAGGTATGGGTACAGACTCATAGTGGTGTGTGTATGTATGGCAGACAACAAGAGACATACTTTTGTGAATCTATCCCTATCTTTCCACTAGCAAATGATTTAAACAGGAAAGCAAGTCAGGATATACTGGCAAACTGTTGTAAATATCACTAGTAACACATATCAATGTGAAGTACTGAATAAAGTCACCTAGGTCAGTAAAAGTGACAGACTCCTGTGGCATCAGACTTCACAACAACCACAGACAGATGAAACTGTCAGTGGTTTGCATAGCAATAATCATTGCCACAGGATCAGACTGACACTACAGGAGACAGCAGTCAATGTTACACTAAGTCTAGTGTGCCCACACTGATAGCTCACACAGTGGTCCAGAATGCCCCTGCCACATGTGGAAACACTCAGTTTCTATATATTAGTCCAAAATTTTGATATGTCTTTTTAATGCATTGGTGAATGTGGAGATTACATTTTAATTGGTCATCAACAATGATGCCAAGGAGTTTAGTGTGTGATTCGGCTTTAATATCAGTAGAGTCAAGAGATGTGATGGTGAAGTTGGTTTTGTGATGGGAGTGAGTTTTAGGAAGGAAGAGAAAGAGTTTCATTTTTTGAGGAGTTGAGGATGAGTTGGTTATCTGTTAGTCATTGTTTGATGGAGAGAAATGAGCTTTGAATTATAGAACAAAGGTGAAGGATGTCATCAGAGGGAAATGAGGGTAAAATCTTCAGCGTATTGTATGACGGAGGAGTTACTGCAGGATGAGTGGAGGTTGTTTCTGAAGATGTTGAAAAGAAGAGGACCTAGAATGGAGCCTATGGTGACCCCAGTTTGGATAGGTAAAAATTGGGAGCAGTTGGATTGCCATCTGACAGACTGTAGCCTATTAGTGAGATAGCTGGAGAACCAGAGAATAGCAGAGGTAGAGAGGTTGAGATCAGAGAGTTTAGTTAGTAGTTTAGTGTAAGAAACAGTAAAGAAATGCTTTTGAAAGGTCAAGGAAAAGACAGGAAATAAGTAGTTTTTTGTCTCTAGCCTTAGCAATAGTGTGGATGAAATATAGAAGTGCAGTGGAAGTACCTGTGGTCTGGCCTAAAGCCATGTTGCATGGGGGTTAGTAGGTTTTCATGAGTTAGGTATTTGAGTAGCTTATTGTGCATACATTTTTTGAGGATTTTAGAGAATGGGAAGAGAATAATAGCGATGGGCCAGAGTAGGGAAAAATGGCTATGGGCCTGAAATTGGTAGGATCTGTGAAGTTACCACCTTTGTGCAAAGATATGCTATAGAAAGATTTCCACATGTCAGGGATAGTAGGTTCTTGAATCAATCTATTAATCAGTATTGAGATAGGGTAGGCTATAGAGTCGACTGCTAGTTTAAGAAAAAGTGGATGTAGATTATCGGTAGAGGGGTAGCATGGTTTTAGTTTAAGCTGAAGTGATTTAATATAAGCAGTAGGAACTGGTTTAAAAGGGAAGGGGGTGGTATTGGTGGTATTGGAAGAGGTGGAAGGATGATTTTTAACTTGGTCAGTGTGGTTTAGTTTACAGATAGATTCAATAAAGCGAGTATTAAGTAGTGTGGCAGTTTCTTGAGGAGTATTGTTAGGGAAAGGGTTGGGGGTGGTAGGTTCTCCAGAGTACAGGATTTTATTAATTGTGTACCAGAATTTTTTTAGGTTATGTTGATGGGTGAATTGTGCATCATGATACAATTTGTTCTCATCTTTGTTAATTTGCTTTTTTGTGAGGCTTCAAAATTTTTTTTATTTTTGGAGCAACAAAGTGGATTTGGTTTTAAGTTTCCAGATGTTATCTTTTTTTTTCACAAGGGAGTCAGTGTCTTTTGTGAGTCAGGGGGCATGGTGAGTTTTTATTGTAGTTTTTCCTCAAGGAGTTAAGTATACTGAGGAAAGTGTTGTTAAATTCTAAAACAGAGTCATTGAGGAGTAGGTGTCAGAGGTTGGACCAGTTAACTGAAGACAGTATATTGTTAATGGTTTCAGAATCAAAGCAGGAAAGGTTGTGACAATCTCTATAGGAGGGACATGGGAATTAGAAGAGATTGTCTTTGCACATAAATAGGGAGATGATCATTCAAGGAGTCAGGTAGAGTACTGGGGTTATGGTAAAGTTTAGGATCGGCAATTAGGATCCAATCCAGTATGGAAATGCTGTTTTGGATCTTAAGTGGGTGTTGTAATTAGCTGATTGAAGCCGTAGAGGTTAATACTGAGATTAAGAGAGTTGGTTGATACTTTTTTTTTCCAATCAATATTTACATCCCAAGGATAATAGTTTTATAGGGTATATGGAAGGAAATCCATGACAGGATAGGTTCAAGGATGGGTATGTTATTTCCAGGTTGTATATAGATGGCTGCTATAGCAAATATCTTTTGGGGGTTTAAGTGACAATTACAAATAAGTAGCTCAGCTGAGTGGAAGTCTGGGAGAGGAATTGTAAGGGGGCATACATTTAGTTGCTTGGAGTACAGGATAGCCAGCCTACCACCTTATTTGGAGAACCTGTCTTGATGGTAGATGTTTTAACCAGGAGGTATGATTTCAGTGTTAAAGATGTGAAGTTTTAGCCATGTTTTTGATACAGTAAAAATATGTACAGAGTAATGGGCAATCCAAGAATGCAGGTCAGTAATTTTGTCCAGTAGATTTTCTACATTTATTGAGTAGATGGTAAGGTGTTTGGTAGTAGAGGGGGGAGGGGGGAGTGATGGAGTATTGGTGGAGTTTGGAGAGTTAGGGAGGCCAGGACTGGGGTGGACGTCCCCATCTGGCAGAAGAGTTTCTGGTATAAGAGTGGTTTTGTAGTAGTAGGAGTAAGAAGTGTTTTGGAGAGTTAGAGGATAGATTAAGTATTTTGAATTTAAAGAGTTGTAAGTAGGAGGTGTTGAGCAGAGAAGGAGAGATTAGGAGGGGTAGTGGGAGATTGCTATGGGTAGATGGATAAGAGAGGGAGCTGGTGATGGTTGTAGGTAGTTGAGTTTAAAGTGATAGGAAGTATAAGAGTAAGGGGTTGTAAGGCAGAGCTGGTACATGTTGGAGGTAGGATGTGAATAGATAGTTGATGGGAAAGTATAGCAGTAAGAAGGAGTTTGTAAGCTTGGTGAGGTAAAACAATAAGGAATATAATTAAGAGTAAGGTAGCACATTGAAGTAATGTAAGTACGTTACTTGAGGTGAGTAAGAGAATAATTAAACTTGTCAGTTTTTTATGGAGGGAAGAGGTGTTAATAGGTGATTTGAATGGGGGGTGTTGATAGGAGGAGGGGGCTGGAGTTGGGTGGAGTGAAAATTAGATTGGTTGATAAAGTATTGTGGATGTGGCTAAGTTAAAGCGGTTAGAGTAAAAGTGTTAAAGAGGTGGGTGTGTGGGAATGTGGGGAGAGTAGGGGAGAAGAGTGAGCCCAAGCGTAGCGAAGGGCGAACTGAGCAGGATGACACCAGGATCAAGATATACCACGGTAAAAAGAAAAACAATCAACTATCACTTCAGTTAGTATAGAAGCAATACTGCTGGTTATGGGGTACAATTACTAAATTGCAATTCACAGAATATGATTAACTTAGAAATAAGCAGCTAAGGAATAGAGTAAAAAATACATTTGTTTTACTTATGAGATGAACTGGGTTATGAAAACTGTAAATTATAATAAAGATGTGCATGTGCTGATGTATAGTATACAAAGAATCAGTTTCAGAAGGTAATCAAAGGGGCTGGGAGAAAAAAAGTAGTAATTGGTTCCCGGCAAGATGTGTTCGCCACTAACACAGTTGAAATACAGTGCAATAATTAGCAGTGCAGGTATACAGTTGAGCAGGACATACTTTTGTTCAGTTTTCAGAGTTGGTTTAGGTAGACAGTAGTGTCTTAAAATGATAGTCTCCTTCACTATCACAGATTGGAGAACTTATGAAGGCAGTGAGATCATAGACCAAGGTTAAGTGGCTACAGTTTGAGGGTTACAGGGAAAAAAAGGGTTAGAAAAAGGAATAGTAACATAAGGACATGGAAGAGAACATCGGAATAGAGACTGAAAACCAAACAAAGTACAGTAAGGGTTATACACATACCTCCCAATTGTATCGAATTACTTGGTTTTACCAGGTTTTGGGGTCTAAATAATGGGGTGCCACGATTCCCGAGTGACACCCTTTCATTCCCAATTTGTTTTAAAATGTTTTCTTTTCACGCTTTGGATATCATCATGTGCACGATGACATCAGCTCCATCAAGTGCGGAAATGTCTGCTTTAAAACTATGAACTAGCTGTGGGCATGGAATGAAGCCATGGAAACTTGCTTTCTGCTTGTCTCACTGCTTTGGAGCCGATGGACTGGATCAGGTATTTTTCTTTGTAAATGCGTGTGTGTGTGTTTGTGCGTGTGTGTGTGAAAATGCCCCCAATGCAATACACCTAGTGGCTGCTTGTGTGTGTGTGAAAATGCCCCCAAATCAATACACCTAGTGGCTAGAGATAGTCATGCTCAAACCCTGTACCTTGGGTACAGGTAAAAAGAGCCTAAAGTCCATAGCCACCACCACTTGTGAATATATGTCTCATATTTTTGTTCTATTCCTCATTAAATCTGTAGTTTTCAGGATTTTTGTGGCAAGGGCAAATCACTGAAGTATTGAATTCATTAAATAATGACAGGCATTTGAATTTCAGACTTCCTATTCTTCAGAAAATAAATGGTAACACAAAACCTTTTATTCTAGCAATTTTCTAAGTTTATAAGATAAGTATTTGAATTGTGTCCCTATTTTGGAGCTGTATACCCCCATTATTGGCTTTGTCCAGCTTTTTTGTGCTAAGAGGGTGAGAGCTATGGTGAGAAGTGAGAACTGAATTCACTAAATGATGGCCATTTAAGTTTCAGTCTTCCTGTCTTTCTAGAAACTAATGATCTGGCATAATGGTATGTTGCTCTGATTGTAATGCACAGGGTCCTGGGTTCAAGTCTTGGCAGTGAAATGCATGGTGGTAACACAACATTTTATTCTAGCAGCTTTCCAAAATTGTACAAGCAATGTTTAAAATGTGTTCCTGTTTTTTTGCATTTTGCCACCCCCCAAAAAAAATTAAAATTGAAAATAAGTGCATTAAGCTGTGCAATATGCCTACTGCTTACACTACTGTTATTCTATTTTTATATGTGTGTGTGTGTGTGTGTGTGTGTGTATATATAATGTATATATATATATATATATATATATATATATATATATATATATATATATGGATCTACCTGACAACACCGACACACCACAACACTGACAACGAAATCACCAACACCACATAACCGACAGTTCACAAACACGAAACCTCACATGCCCGACACACCATAATCCCGACAATCAACAAACAAAACAATTCCCCTGTCCAAAAAGCACACACACAACACAAGCACACCAAAATCCTTACAAACACACACTAAACCTCACATACACAACTATCTACAACTTTAACCCAAACCCTAACCCTAAGGTCTGTCACTATCGCACACTCACCTAACCCGCGCCCTAACCCTAACTCACTTAACCCGCCCCTAACCCAAAGACTATCACTACCACACACTTACCTAACCCACGCCCTAACCCTAACTCACTTAACCCACCCCTATCCCTAGAGACCGTCAATATCGCACACTTACCTTACTCGCACCCTAACGTCCGTCACTACCGCATACTTACACAGCCTTTTCCCATGTCGGTGTTCTCAGCGTTGGGGTTTTCATCCATCGGTCTTCTCAGTTTTCGATCTTCTGGTGTCGGTGTTCTCATTGTCGGCATTCTAAGCTGTCGACGTTGTCAGGTAGACCCATATATATATATATATATATATATATATATATATATATATATATATATATATATATATAGTGTATGTGAAGGTAGACTTTTATGATGGAAATTTTCTGACCTGGGCAGTTTTGTACTGGAAAAATGTTCAAACGATAAATTTTAAAATGCTCTCTAACTTAAGTCTAACAAGTGTGCTGTATTATACAAGGAATATAATTTAATAAAGTCAGGAAGGTGTATCAAAGAACGCATGTATGTTTCTTGTTTTGTGTGCAAGCCAGGGACTTATGATTTGAAAATAGCCCAAAGGTAATCTTTATCCACCACTGGCCAGATACATTTTCTTTGGATGTGGTATGGGTTTCAATGCTGTTTCAAAGAATGTGAGTTTCAAGGGCAGAGAAGTTTTAATGCCAAGTCTATTTTCATTGTGAGTGTTGCTTTGTTTAGCAGATATCTGCTAGTGCTTGCGTATTGTGTTATAAAATGTAAAAATAAAATCAAAATAATCATTGTAGAAGTAAAGCAGTATGCACACATTAGTGTTTATGGTAAATGGGGCAAAATAGCCAGGTAATGGGACATTGGAATGGCTGCAAGGGGACTCTGGTGCCATATCTTGGTTGTCTGTTCTTCAGTTTGCATTTGAAAGTTGGTGTCCTACAATTCCATTGGAGTGGGAGGTGTTACTTAATCATGTATGCAAATTTTACGTTAATCAGCGTATAGATTTGTACCTATTTTTCATGGGCCTTGTCCAGATTTTTGATATTTCCAGGTTGACAGGTATGGTTATACAACAAGGGTTATCACAACATGCAAATAAGTATAGACCAACTATTTAAATATGCAGCAGTGAGCTAAAAAAGAAGTATAATTAGCAAGTTGTTTAGCAAAGCATTAACACTTTAACACATTAACACCACAGTCTCTAAGTATCCACTGTTATTCCAAGTGTATATAAAACTATCTGCACACAGCCTTTGAAAGAATTGTACAAACAAACGGCACATTAATTGAATTATGGGATATGCCATGATGCTAAGTGTAAGTCAAGATTGCCATGTCTGACAGAGATCCAAAAACATAATATTGCTTGCATACATAGGAAAAAGAGAGAAAATAACCAGTAGATCCAGTCAGAAGTCATAAAATAAGACACAAATGAAATATATAACAAATACACAGCCTTGCCATTTAGTTTTACTCACGTGGCTAACACACCTCGCAATGCAAATGTAAGGAAACAAATGCATCCACATAGTATTAGTAAGCACATACTTGCCAGCATGTACCATTCCAACAGAGGTATAACACACATTAGGGAATATATACACATACTGGTTGGTTGCAGCTGAAGTGCCAATGGCTGTTTTCTAATGTAGGGTAGAGGGACACAGTATTAATGGAGGACAACAATAGGAGTAACATCACTGACATATAGGAGACAGAGGAAATAGCATACCAGTTACACCCTCCTTGTGTGGTGAGTGTCATCTGTCATAATGTGGATCCTGTAGTGTGATATACAAACAAAGCACATTAAGTAGTACATTAGGTAATATATATACACTACCAGTTGATTGCAGGTGAAGTGCTGATGGCAGTTGTCCTGTGCAGGGTTGAAGTATATATAGGACAACAATAGGAGTAATGTCACTGACATGTAGGAAACAGAGGAAGTAGCTTACCAGATGCACCCTCTATGTGGATCCTGTAGTGTAATAAATATACAAACAAAGCACAACATGTAGATGTGCAACAGTCATGAATGCAGGCAGAGGAGCTCTATATATATATATATATATATATAATATATATATATATATATATATATATATATATATATATATATACCATAGTAACAGGATATGCTGATACTCACCTGACATATGGAGAACATGTTGGCCAGATGCCCTCTGTATAGAAAACAATGAAATACATTTTATAGAACACAAGTGTGCTTCACAGTGCTGAGCCTACGGACATGGTAGCAAGCCATAGCTGGTCTGTCCATAGGTGCACATGCATAGTTCATGTCTCCTGAAGATGTATCTGTTGGTTACAATGGCAGGGAAACATCAAAATGTCAGTATCCACCACTGGCATAACAGGTGGCAGAGGCACTACCACCAGGTATAGGGTGATCAGTTGTCATATCAGTGGATGTCAGAAACTGTCAGCTCATCTAGGGGAGTCAATGGTGGACCACCACAGGTGCAATCCTTCGACCTCTCATATCAATGTATCCTGTTGGCCTCATGATGAGTCATGTCAGAGTACTGTCAGTGACATGCCTCCTGGGATCTGTAGTGACCTCCTACAGTGCTGATCATGTTGGTGAGGTCAGTCCACACTGCATTCCTCCAAACATTATTCCCCACCCATCCAAGGTGTCTGTGCATGCTGGCTCAGAGCATCAATTATGATTTCATTCTCTTGTGGAAAATTATTGTCACCCCTGTTTGCCATCTGAAAGACAGTTTTATGTAGATGGTAAGATTCATATGGGGGCCCACATATAGACATGATTATGTTGACAGCATATGTCAATTGACTTTCTCTCCATTCATGTGCAGTGCAAAACCATATAAAATGCTCCCTGCACTGTATAGTACTGTGACATCTAAAACAACATAGATGATATAAAAGCAATGGCTGAATATCTAACACATGGTACAACATCATAACATGTGATATCTGTAAAGGTTGTAGGGGGGATATGAACCCATTACAGTGGATATCAGAACAGTGGAATGCCAACCACATCACCATTGTGCCACACACTCAGTGCAGTATGAATGGACTTAACACATAAACATGTTCATCATAACATTATGGGTATGTATGAATCAATACTGTTGGATGTCTGTCAGATATAACCACAGTTCGTAAGGCACATCTTAATAATGACAAGCACTGTCAATAGATGATATGCATCATGAGCCTATACAGAAAACCTGTGGAATAAAAGCAGTTGTAGTAACAGGAACTGTTATGTATGAAAAGCTACATATCAGTACAATCAAAAATGAGCAGCCAATGCTAATCCTGACTTGTCTGTATGAGATGAAATTGACTAACAATTACTACTATATTACTCTTATCAGAAAGTATCTCTACATTAGCGATTGTACAACTTATGAAAACCACTGGAAAGTCTCATTATCTGTAAACATTCCACAGACAGTACAAGGTAAACAGACATGATCACATATATATTTTTATTGTGGCACTATTTATAGTACATGTATTACTAAGTATCAGTGAATATCCATAACATAATCAATGAACATGCAATGTATGGATATTCTCAGAACATATTAGTTTCCATAATTATACAACAGGATGTACAGGGTCACCGGCAATACACACAGGTGTATTGTCAATGGGTCCATATGTATTGCTCATTGGGGTTCTTTCTCTTTACCTGTGCAAGCGCATATATAGAATCCCTGCTCGTTAGTGATGCAGATGTACCCACCTGTATGCATACAGGTTAAGCCTACCTCCTCCAGTAAGTCACATACATTTGGTATTGCAGAATTTCTTTTCCTAAAAACATTAATGTAAGCTTGTACAAATAGATTTATAAGGAGTAATAATACCATAGGTATGTAATAAGTGAAAAATATCTCACCACAACACTGGCAGCAGGTGCCATGTTACCTTTGAAGCTATCTGTAAGTCAGATATACCTGAAAGTAAGACCAGCTATGTGCACATAGATTTTAAGTCCCATTTGCACCATACATAATTAATAAACCTATCATTCCATGTTTTGGAATCTCATTTGCGCACATTTGTGTAAGTTCTTGAAACTTTGTGCATTAACCAATAGCTCAGCATAATGGGCAGGTGCTCGGTCAACTTCCAAATAGGTATCATTAAACAGAATCATCTGTGACATGTGTCCAATGCCCTCCAGTAATCTGAAACCATCCTATAAGTGCCACTTTCCAAATGTGATTTTGATACATTTACAGATCAGACCACTGCTACCTGCGAACTGACTGGGACCTCACCTGAGCAATTTTTGAAAGCTTGATATTCTGAACTTCATCATTGACATGGCTACTGTGAGGAGGCTTCAGCATGCTTGGGTACCAAACTGGACCAAGAAGGAGGCCAAACAGATGCTATTTACACAGGAGTGGAGCATCACATGCAAGCAAGGCTATGGAAATTCTCTATGATCAACATCTGGAACCCAATTGTAAGGAAACACTAACGTCGCTCTGGAATTTACTGGACTAGAGTGCAGGTCAACACAGGTATGCTGACCTGCATTGGAGGAATGCTAAGGTTCTTCACTGGAGGGTAGCCGAGTTGTGGAGTGTATAGTAAGTATGATACTCCCCAGTGTATCTGTACATTCCTGTGGAAATCACACATACAGCTGTTACCCATATGCCCTAAATACTGCTTTTAGAGTTATTACTTAGCTGTTCTGTCACTTGGCTCATCTGATTAAACAATATGGCAAGATGTCTCTTCCTCCTATGTATGGGTTGAATTCCCATGGTTGTTGCTTCTTTCATAGTGTTTATATAAATACTGTTGAACCTAAGACCTGTTTGTTCTGCAACTTATACAGTACATCATTTTACACATTCAACATGGCCATGTTTCACTGGCACCTACAGCAGCTAGATTATTACATTGTGCTTTAGAAAATGCACAGTTTTTTAAATACATGTTTGATGTAAGATCACTGCAGGTTGACATGTCTACCAGTTGTTGGACATTGTAAAACTTATTGAAATATGCAGTTACATATCTCAAATGTGTGCAGAGCATGAATGCCTGTAGTGCTTAGGTGTTGGATGGGTAAGTATTCCTCCATTATTCACAGGAGTACAGACACAAACATCCAACAGTAGTCTGCTACGGGCAAGGTATTGTACCGTCTATTAGTTCAACTTGTTAAGCAAGAGGCCAACATACATATATCATGGATACATGTGGGTTCAGGTCCGCTTAGGGAATACCTTAGATTGCATTTTTATCTATGTAAACATTTTGAAACTGCTTGTTCATGTTTACAGTTGGTGTGGACATGCTTATGTCTATAGCATTTATTTGTCGGATTACTATGAATACCCCAGTTATCCATACATTTTCTGTTATCAGATATGTCAGTATAGCTTTGTGTAAGGCTTTGACCATAGAGGGATACTTTACTTCTACACTTGAAATATAGTTCTCAAAACGTCAGGGATACATCTCAAATTAATCACAGAATAATCCAAAAACTTTTTGTGACAATCAGGGATTCATGTTACTACTATTACTATGTGACAGTATAGAGGAATGTAGACTAATCCAGAAACATTTTGTGGCAATCAGGGACACATGTTACTACTATTAATGTGTGACCATATAGAGGAATGTAAAATATTATACAACTGTCAAAGTTACAATACTGTATACCTCTACTTATTGTCATTATATATTAAGTGTAATTTACCACCTTTTTCCGAGTGTTATTAGAATGGAGTGACAGGGACAGATACACACTTTGAGCCTAAATAAGAGACATCCCCAAATGTCAGACACATTTGTGAGGTATGATTTTCTATGTAACAATAAATTGTATTTAGACATTTCCTGCCCTCCTACCTAATCTACATTTTGATGTATGGCATACTTCTGATGATCAGGTCTGGTGTGCTTGTCGGGTCTATATTGAATTACCGAATGCTTAGAAAAGTGAATGCTAATTCATCGACCCCTTTTAAGCAAAAGCTTAAAATCTCGAACACCTGGAACAGCGATTTTTTTTTTCCTGGGAAAAAAATTTGCTGTTCCGAGAAACACACACACAACACAAGCACACCAAAAAAACAGCAATCCACACACATACACTTTAAATCCTACATCTACCCTACACTAAACTGTACATACACTACTATCTATCCACTTACCTTAACCCAAACCCTACCCTAAGGTCCGTCACTATTGCACACTCACCTGACCCGTGCCTTAACCCTAACTCACCTACCCCGCCCTAACCCTAATGTCTGTCACTGTCACACACTCACCTCACCAGTGCCCTAACCCTAACTCACCTAACCCGTGCCTTAACCCTAACATCCGCACAATCGCACAATTACCTGAATCCAAACCATAACTTTCCACCACAGTGCTGAAAATAGCAAAACCACAGAAACGGCCAACCAAATTCTTTCCCTAGGAAAAAATATTGTGCTCTGCAGCTTCGCTATTTTCAGCGTTCGCTGTTTTGGGGTCAATATTAGAACATTTGATGTTTTAAAACTTCGATGTTCTAATATAGATCCATGTTTGTCTAAGTGCAGCTATGTATTCTATTAAAACATCCCAAACTCTGAGCTATGAAATGTTTTTTTTTTTTTTTTTTGTGACTATTGTGCTGACATGCAGTCACACTTGCATGTTTTGGTTTAAAGCACATAGGGAACATTGGACTATAGTTTAGCCATCTTTTACTGTGAAAGCCCTGATCCATGTTTTTACTCTTTCTCTGCACAGTCATATCTTTGAGTTGTTTAACTGCAGTTACTCCACATAATCACAGGCAAGATGGATTAGCTAGGAAGGCAGATGTCAGGGTTACAGAGTGAACATAGCTGAGAGTCACAGATTTGAATCTCAGGTTCTCCAATGTGTGTTCAGTACTCTTTTACAATGTAAAGTATTGTGTGTGACAAAGGAATAGGCAGAATCTGTAATGCTGTTCAATGTAAATGCTCAAGAACATGTGCTGCATACTGTTATTTTATATATGCCTAGACTTTGCCATTCATACCTGCTTTGTACCTTTTGCATGTAATGAGGAACATGCAAGGGAATGGGCATTATGCATTGAGCAGATGCACAGGCTGAAGGAGCAGCAGACGAGAGAGGCATGTGTGAGACATCTGTATGCTATTCTACCTAGAATAGATCATAACATTATTAGAGGACTGGTTTGCTTCACAGCTCCATGCATGCTGTTATTAATGCAAGACTACCCAGCATGCCTCTGTAAAATAACTCCCATAGTCATAATTATCCTGTATTTACCTGTATATATTTCATTAAAAAAATACATTTCAGTTAGAAGCAGGGCATGTTTGTTAAAGGTAATGCTTTTCATTGTACATCACAACCTAGATGACAGTTCTATGCAACTGTCACAGTGCTTTTGCCTGTTATGTTTTATTTACAAGTTAATTGGGCTTTTATTGCTGTTTGTATAGCAGGCAGTGGCGCTTGGTAACCATTCTATTATGAATTTCTGGTTTATTTGTATGCTGAATGGTTGCTGTCTTAGTATTTGGAGTGCTGTTGGTAAACTATGACTGGCATTTACTTCAATTCAACATGACTAGCACCTGTGTCTGCAAGAGTGGTGATGCTTTGTTTATAATATACTTTTGTCCTGTATATAGGAATAGCTGTGCTTATAGCCACTCATGTTCTTCATATATATCTGCCTGTTGCATAATCACCAGACAGGTACATAGGGATCACTGCAAAATGTATGTAGGACATTGATTCATTAGGTGACAGATAGTAATATGTATACAACATAACCTAAGGGTTTATATTTCACATACTGTTACTGTGTTTATGATTGTCCAGTTGTTCTAGGGTGTTGTGTTGCATTCCAACTATTTGATGTTGTGTTACCCAATAATCATGTTGCATTGCTCATTTCATTTGCATATAGTTTTTATATTTCCCACTGATTTTTCATTTTTCTGTAGTATCATACTACACAAAAGTTATTTGGGGACCGTTACCATGGCTCATTGCTTGCACAGACACCTGGGTTACAGCTGTGAGAGATTCACATATTCACACCTCAACATAAATGTGTAAGGCACACATTCAACACAGGGAGTATGGATGATGGTATTTTCTCTGACAGTCTGCTTGACAGTATAAGGAGATATGTTATATATGACCCATTATACATCACAGTGGTTGTATCATGTTATTAATCTAAGTGTGTTCTAATAGTTTAGCACTTTTTTGTAATATAGACACATGGTAGTATTGTATGCCACAATGCCGTGGCATGCTTGTCTTCATTTGTAATTGGGATATATATACATGTCTGTGTGTGCTGGCTGTGCACATGTTTCTCAGACATAATAATGGCTAGTTACCAATTTGCTAGATAATGGCAGGATTTCCACAGATAAGCTTTGTAATGCATGTCATGTCATGTGGTGGTATAACCTGTTTGCATTCTATGATGGATGCAGTGGCCCAGACATGGGCTTCTATTGATATCATCCATAAATATAGATAATGGGACATTGGGAATGTGTAGAGTGGATGACTTTCACCCACTAGCCTCACTTGTCTTTTTTTAAACTTTATACAAAATACTTATAGACCATATCATCTGAGAAGTTGATTTCAGTGACACCTGCAAAGTATAGTGATATATCTTGTTTCTCATATGCAGGGATCATAGAATCATAGGAAATTACGAGGTTAAGGGCCCTAGGGCCCTTACAAGCCTAGCCAAGTTCTACCCTTATTTCCACAATCAGCACCTATTGCCCCTTTCCAAGAGGGACACAGGCCCATCCAATCATCCAGACTGCGTTTGAAGAGAGTCAATGAGATGCTCTGTTTGACATGAAGTGGGAGTCCATTCCAAAGGTGTGGTAACCTCTAGGAGACAAATCTGTCCCTTTAGCAGGTTCTTTTAATGTCACATACCAGGTTAAGGTCTTTAGGGCGAGTAACCCGTGTACCATTTGACTTGTGGATAAGCAGCATTTCCAGTAAAGCAGGATCATAGATTGTCTTATATGCAAGGCATAGATCATCTCTGAGCAGTCTGTATGAAACAGAATAAAGTGACAATGATTTCAGATGATCCAAATATGACAGATGCTGAAGACCTTCAATTTTCCTTGTGAGGAACCTTTGTGGTCTATCTAATTGCTGTATGTGCTTGGAAAGGTACATCCCAAAAGGGGAGCTGTACTCAATTATTGGCCTGATGAGGGAAGAGTATAGAGAGGTTATAACTTCTTTTTCTCTGAATGCAATGCACTTACTTATGAGAATAGCAGTATAGAATTCCCTTCTTACCACTGTGGAGACATGGTGATCAAAGGTATGGTTGCTGTCAACCTGTGTACCCAAGTCTCTCACCACTGAGTACATACTTAGAGTGTTGTTATTGATGTGGTAGTTAGCAGGAACATCACACTTACCAAAAGGGATGATACATTTTTTTGCATTGAGTTTAAGGCCATGACTTTGGCACCAATCATTTGTTTGTGTAACATCCTCTTGTAAGATGTTGATGTCATTTGGAGATCCTATGACAGTTCCTAGTTTGTTGTCATCAGCAAACTTTGTCAGTCACAGACCTTCAGTTTTAGTTGCACTTCAGAGAAATAGATTCCAAACAGTAGAGGTCCAAGGACTGATCCCGTGGAACACTACTGGTTAGAGGTCTGCTGTTGGAGGTGGATTCCCCTATTTTGACTATATGGGTTCTGTCAGTGAGTGATCTATCTAATAATATAGGGGGTTGATACCCAGCTGGGTGAATTTGTCAATGCTGTCTAAGTGGAAGATAATGTAAAAAGCCTTGGCTAAGTCTAGATAAGCTGTATGCACAGATATATTTGTCCAGGGCCTTGGGGACGGTCCCAAAAAAGTCTACCAGGTTTAACAGGCATGATCTCCCTTTGACAAATACAAACTGAGTAGGATTAAGTGTTTGCAGATTACCTATATCCTTGTTGATAAGATCCATGGTGATTTGCACCATGGCCCTGCAGATGAGTCTAATCACGCTAATAGGTTTGTAGTTCCTTCGGTCAGTGGAAGCACCACCTTTGTGCAAGGGGATAAAGGTGGCCATTTTCCATTCAGCTGGGATGACACACTGGCATACTGGCTTTGTGTGTGGCATGTACTGGCCAGGAAGGTGCCATGTTATATCATATAACTGTGGCTGCTATATATGGGCAGTCCTCCTTCACTTAATACATAGACTACCACTTTACTATTTGTGTATACACTGTGGAATTGCTGCTTTGCATAGCAACATTTCAGAATGCTCTCTTTGGCTTCTGCTACATTTTAACATGCTTGGCTTATTCACATACATGCCCATATTTTGGCAATTGGTGTACATATATGGTAATTTACATACATGTCTCTGCACATATTCTGAACAATAGGAAACCCCAATGTATCTTGGGACTGTGAACATTCAGTTAATCTGTGTTCCTGTGCTGAACTGTTGTGCATAGGACTGTCTTTTGCTTAGTCATACCCATGGTATATATATAAATATCCATGGCATGACAATATGTATGTGTATATGAATATGATACTGATTCTTAGTTTGTGTACCTATACCCCTTGCTGTTTGGCTGCACATCATTGTGTCTGTGATTTGGATACAGCAGTGTTTAGTGCCATCAGCAATGCAGTCTGCCCATGTGGCATACATTTGGCATTTGCTTCAATGTAGCTTGGGTGGACGTCTACACCACCCTAAGTGGTGTACACATGCATTTGCAACATGTTCCCTTAGATAGTGTTTCCCTGCTTTGTTTGCCTACTACACTTTGCTGGCATGTCCTCCTTGTTGTGGGCCCATGTTGTCAACCTCCCACCCCCTTTGTAGGTTTGGCATATATCTTGCACATATGTGTGGTATACGTTAACCTTCCTTTGTATTATCATTCATTATGATATCATTTATTGTTATAAGGCCACCTTGTACCACCCCTTTGGCCATTTTACACATGCAGGACATATGCACACAAGTTGCTGGCTATTGCTTGCATTACATCCATGTTCTTATTATACTTGTGGGCTATGTATTAACTGGAGGATTTGGTCATAGTTCATGTGCACATCCTCAAGTTTCTTATGTTGTATTCATGAATTTCTTACCATTTATTATTCCGTGTCATGTGTGTGTGTGTGTGTGTGTGTGTGTGTGTGTGTGTGTGTGTGTGTGTGTGTGTGTGTTCACGTTGCTTTATGATAGGCTTCTCTTAGGCCAATAAATACCACACACATACATCTACACTACTGTATTGCCTCTGGCATGGCATATGCATTCCATTTCACATATGTTTGGGTTATGTACACCTAATTATGTAAGGAGCAGCCAGTTTGTTGCTTTGCTGCAGTACTGCTGTTTGGAACTGTGCTTGGTCATTTACCTTTCACATGCATGGTTGGAGGTTCTATTCTTTCCTCCGCTGGTCTTCTCCAGCATTTCATGGGCTGCACTTGCCCATCTGTGATGTTTGGCTTACACTTGCACTGCTGACAGACTATTTGGGTATTGGATTTTTAATATTTTAATAGCTAATGTGTACTGTTACCCCTATTTCTTCCCCTATACCATAAGTCATAAGGATGACTGTCACACAGTCTGCAACATGTCAGAACATCATTGTGCATAGTTATATATGTATTTCTGCATTTCACCATGGCTGGTATGCAACCTGACCCTGTTTGTCAATTTTCCATTGCCCATATTGTAGTGTGTTATCTCTGTACCTTACCTTTCCCTTATGTTTAGCTCTGACCTTTGTCTGTCGTGCTTAGTTATTTGTTATGTGCATACCTTCTATTTTGCCCTTCTTCTCTTTCCCTGTGTTTTCCTTACTTTCTATTCTCCAAAGAAGTAAAAAATGGGGTCTATTCCCACCAAACAAATTTCCCATGCCCCCCTGTCCCTCAGATTTTCCTATTCCAACAGATCTCTTGTGTGTCCCGCTTCACCCATAACCCACATCTGCTTTTCTATCCCTATTTCCTTGGGTGTCTGCATTACTTGTACTTCCCATATATGTCTCACACCCATTGTTGGCTTCTGTTAGCTCTGGCAAAGTAACCATGACTGCCCTTTGCCTTTACTAATATTGTACTTGAAATCTGATGTATTTCATATTTTCCATGGAATGTATTTTATTAGTACACAACTTAAAGACATCCATAGTTGTTTGTGGACCTACTGAACAGATTGTTGCACCTATGTGTTCCTTAACATTTCCTGCAGCTTGCACTGGGCTTTGATTTCCATAGCTTTGGTGTGCAGTTTGACACACTTTTCATGTATTACAGATTGGCTGTGGCTGCTAGACAGTGCACTGATACTACTGAGCAATTATGTTTTGCACTGAGAAAATCTAAGTTCACTGAGGCATATTTGCATATTACATGCTTATCTGCAACTTTTGTGCAGATATCAGCGAAATGCACCCGATTTCATGAATGTTATGGAATTCAGCCCAGAGATTTTTATTTTTAAATTACCCAAACAAAAGTCTGTTTTATCTCACCTCACTGTTGTAAAAGTTGGTTAACATTATTTTATAAGCAAATAGTGTAGAGGAAGGTGATATTACAAAACACCAAAATAACCTTCTCTTGGGCTGTTTCTATTATTTCAAGTGATCACCCACAAAAGTAAAAGCTACTGTTTGTCTCTAACATCACTCATTCCTCAGCTTATAGGGCTGAGACACTGGTACAACAAATGTATTCATTTATTCATTTTCCATTTACCTGCTCCTTTCAGTTTAGGGTTTGGGGTATTATAACGCAGACTGATACTAAAGGTGCTCAATACAGAGGATCCGATCCTGAATGAATCACCAGCCCACACATTTATTCACTGTTAGATGACACACATACATACTCACACACACCTATGGGGAATTTAGAGAAATGCCACTTCACCTAGTTCTCATCTTTAAAATATTTCATTTTTCTTTATTTTTTTCCTACTGTCACTACCACCACCACCATTTATGAATATTTTTGCCTAAAGACAATGCTAAGCCTATAACATACTTCATTCACAAAACAGTGCATCCCTCAACACACACAACACTGCTTCATAATTAAACCTGACCCTTCCTATTGGGTCACTCTCAATACAAGCACTATATTTCACAAAGTACAACATAAGTGATGAGTTGGGTATAAAAATGCAACCCGTGGACAAAAAATATGAAAAAAAGACTCCACCAGCTAACAGTTATTGAAGTACACAGGATATGTATGACATACTAACAGTTTTATCTGAGTCTGTAAAATAAGCTTTTTTGTGACCATGGCATAAAAATGGTTCCATCAAGTCCAGTGTATTTCTAAAGTGCAGGTCTTTGCTTTGGATTCAGCAGTGGGGATATTTACTTGTGTTAACATTTTACATTTGTATGCATCATTGTTAGCTCACTACATGTATTCTGTATTTCAATTAATAATCATCAAAAATGACAGTATAGTGAAATGAAGACCAACAATCCGTGAACCATCTAGATGTAGCCTTAAAGAATATGACATCATGGTATATGCATACTTCTGTTCTTATAATTAAACAAGCATTTTTAAGGGAAAACTCACATACAGACAAATCATTAAAATATTTCTTATCTCCCTCATTTAAAAATCAGTAACCTTACTTGAGATAAAGTGTCCTAGGTTAGCATTAATCTCAAAACAATATCTATGGGAGATTCACAAACATGTTATGCATTTCATAAGGGATTTGTACTTCATAATATAAAGTAAAGGACTGATTGTAATTCAGTGACACAGTTTCTCTGAATCACAAATCCAAATGTACCCCATGTGTTGTTCAACTGTACTGAGTCCCATCAGTACAGAGGTACAGTATATGCACTGCTTCTGTGAAGACAAACTGCATTTTATGTTCTTCTAATTAGCATTAGCACAACAGCCAAATGTGTCCAAAAAGGACCGTACATTGTGTTTGCCTAGTCTCTATGAACTGCATACATGAAGTAAAGGGCTCAGGAATGTTTTCGTAGAGACAACAGGACTGGTGGAGCAGCATCTTTAAAAAAAAATGTGGTTCTTCACATATGGCAGAATCAGAGAATTGTGGGGGGGGGGGGGGGTTAAACTGAGAAATGGTGCCACAAATCTGGTAGCATCAGAAAGGATGAGGATTTAAAACAAATGTGTGGTGCCAGGGACATAGCAGTAATATGGTAGTGAAAAGCTTGAAACAAAGGCATGGTGTCTCAGATATGACAGCATGGAGGGAGGGAAGTATATCAAAACTAATGTGGTTCAAGGGATGTAACATTGTAGAATAGGAGGTAATGATCTTATCTCCTCAGCATTTTTGCAATATAACAGCTAAAAAATGTGAGGAATACCTCTCAGCTGTCCAGAGGTTTGCAGAATGTCCAGAGTTTTGCCTCACATTTTTGGTCTGTTCCTACTAAAATTGTGGTTTTCAGGCAGATCTCTGATGATGGAAGTCACTAAACTCGAGCTTTAGACATTATATCTTTCAAAAAATGTATTCTAATGCAAACATGTTATTCTACTATAAACTTATAAGATTAATATTTAAAAGGTACTCTGATCTCAGAATCAGGAATGTTGTATAAGCCAGGTTTTTGACAGATCTGGGATATCTAGCTAACGAAGGGTAAATCAGCTTTGAAATAAGTTTATTTTATTTCTGATTCTCTGAACGCTAATGTGCAACTTGTTAAACCCTTGTATTTGGGACAGTCACTAGCAGAGGGACAAAAATAATTGAATTACATTGCTGAGGACTATGATTTTGATGAATGTCATCAGATACAGAATACAATGAACAAATGTATAGTCACTTGGACAGTTCTCTTTAATGGCCTTGTGCAGAGCAGGTCTATCTGAAACAGCAAGCATTAAACACTCTTTTTGGAGCAGGGCAGATTACCAAAAAATTAGACAAATTATGGTAAGGCTTCTTAAAAATATTTGATGGCATTTTTTTTCTTCTAACAAAATGCATTACTGCTAGATTGTTAGAAAAAATAGAAAGGTATGTGTTTGCATTGAAACAGAAAATGAATACCTGATTCACAATGGTGTAGAGGGATAATGTCATTACTATGACCCAGGTGACCCGAGTTCAATTATTAGCACAGGAGTTGGAGTAGGGATGGAAAGGAGTTAGTGACTGATACTTGCTCCCACAGAAGAAAGTAGATTTGGTCACTGCATTGGCAACACATACAGATGCATATGTGTATTGCCCATGACATGAGCCTAGTGAGACCACACTGTACATTGCTGCTAGGCAGAAGACTGCCATGTGTGGTAACACACATGCATTCTCCTTAGAGATCACAAAACCTGCTGCTAGGAGGTGAGGGGTTCCTTCAATATCCCCATTCCTTCTCATAGATAATACATTTTACCCTCACCATGACTTAATGAATCATAGGTCTCTTGCGCTAGAGGAATGAATAGGCCACTAGAACATCCAGAATGCATGGCTGAATGCTCAAATGAGGACTTGACCAAAAAAAAAAAACATGTAAAAGGATCTAAACCAGGATCAAAATGGTTAAGTGCAAAGCAAAAAGAGAAAGAGAAAATATGACTTTTCCAGTTTAATTACTGCATTGTGAAGTAGGCCAATGACTGGATGGTGAGCAGTGGGAGTGTTTTAGGTCAATATATACAAGCTTAGAGAGAGAGAGAGTGGAAGGGGGCTGAGAGGGCAGAACCTGTTCATTCTCAAACACACACACACACATATGCGCATACTAGTGTAGTGGACTCATGTTCATGCCTCTATGTCATGCTGCAAAACCTGCAAACTTTTGTGAAGTCTGCAATAGGACTCACATGACGTGCAGTGGCTGAAAGAGCTAGCCACTGATGCATAGTGTTGCATGTGATGAAGTATTTGTGAAAAAGTGCAGGTAGCAATGAAGTGCCCTGAAAGCTGAAGGGGTCCAAAATTAGCTGTGAAAGATGTGATTTGTTCTGCAGTGATAAACAAATGTGATATTAGCACTATAGTTACTATACAGAAGTTATGTCTTTGTACCAGGTGATCTCCTGGATGTAGGGGACCAAGCTTTGGTCACCTTCTGTGTAGAATACATACAATAGGTTTATTTTTGTAATTTCACACAAGCAGAGTAGTCACTTGTGGAAAACGCATGGTAACTATTACAGCAAATAAAGTATAACAATGTTCCCTAGCAAGAAGAACATTTTTATAAGACAAAGAATTAAGGAGTCTTAAGTTTCTATTAGTCAAAATGTACTATGCTAGGGATAGAAAGGTTACAACAAAGTTTACACAAGACCTACAGGAAAAATACTAGTAAACTATAAAACTAACTTTGTTTCAGTGTTCTTAAGATTGTAACTACAGTTCAAAATTCTGAAATACTAGGTAAAGCACAACAAAATACATGTGATGTTTTGACAATGATTAAGGAAGAATGTGACACTGGGCCAGATTCTGTAAAGTTCGCAGAATCGGGTACATTACACCAATATCAGTACTAAATTTGCACAAAACAATGTAATATGTACCAGAGTGAACTCCAAATATCTCAGCATACAAAAGACTATCCCAGTAATAATGGCACACTGAACATTATCCGCAAGTAATTCATAAGTTATGAAAAATCGCTGTCAAAGCACGATGCATTTAAACAAAGTTATGGAAAGACTCTCACAGTTCAAGCATCCTGATAGTCTTAAATACATATCTATAACAGAATCTCTCCAAAAGGCTTAAGGACAGCTAATGAATATTACCTTAACTCAGTTAGTATAAAAATATGCTAACTTCCATGGATTCTTATGGAATCTGTACATTTTATAATAAAAAAATAAAAATAATAAAGGTGAAGGGCAATCATAGTCATATTGCCACAGCTAACATTAGCTAACAATGGGTGTGGGACTTGTGTGGGGAACACAGTTAATGCACACAACCAAGGAAACTAGGAGATAGAAAGGAAGATGCAGGCATACCTCTTAACTGTCTAGATTTCTGCAAAATGTCTAGATTTTTGCCTCATGTTTTTGGTCTGTTCCTTACAAAATGTGTGTTTTTTTGGCAAATAAGTAAACATTTAATTCACTAATTAATGACAGTCATTTGAGTCTCAGACTTCATATCTTTCAGAAAATGCATGGTAACACACAACCTTTGATTCTAGTAACTTATGAAGTTCGTAATAGCAGTTTTTAAAAACTGTCCCTATTTTTGGGCCTTTGTTTCCACATTATTTCTGGCTTTGTCTAGATCTCTTGTGCTAAGAGGTTGAGACATATGGATGCGCGGTATGGGTTAAGAAGAAGGACGCATAAGAGGGATGATGGAATGGGAAAGTCAAAGGGGAATGAGCATTTTTTTTTTGGAATATGCCTCATTTTTTATTATTTTTTTAAGAACAGAAGGAATAACAAAGATAGAGAAAGAGCAGGTACACCCACAGAACAGATATCACAACACATGATAGGAAAAGGTTAGAAAAAAAACCAGTAAGATCATGTAGGTTACACAGATAGCACACTGCTCAACACAAGCAATGGAAAGATGGCAAACAGGTGGGGATGCATACCAGCCATAGTGAAATGAAGAAAACATATACCTCTGCACTATCAAATTATGACATGTGGAAACTATATGTCTGTCATACCTGGATGTGTATGACCAATGGTGGATGTGCATTGTAGGGTAATAAATAAGGAGCACAGTGCACATTGGCTAAAGAAGCACATATCCAAGTAGTCTGGCAGCAGCACAAGTGTAATTCAAGCAACAACACAAATGAGCAAATGTAGATCTTGAAATGCTAAATAATTTTAGCAGAGGACAGAACAGAACTGTCAACCCTTCATGTAAAACAAAAATAACCAAGGACAGTGCCAAACATACACACATACTCCATGTCAAAGGCAACACACAGGTGTAGGTGTATATATATATATATATATATATATATATATGACTGTCAGGGGCCTAAATGGAATACACTTAAAAGAATGTCAGTACACATACACACACAAGTGACGCAAGAATATTTGCAAAAGTCTAACACTACTGGTTAAAAATATATCAGGTTGTGCACATAGATTTTAACAACTTACATTGGTTAACACATAAGTATAATGAGAACAAGGATGTATTGTAGCAGCAGCCAGCGACTTGTGTGCATATGTCCTGCATCCATAAAATTGACATACATTTTGCACATGTTCACCATGTTGCAATGTAATACATCACAATGGTCAGTAATTGCAAAAACGCAAATATATCTGCAAAATATAATATGGAAATATGAAGGTGGAGTTGTGGTGAACAACCTGGGCCCACATCAGGGAAAAGCAAAACAAAAAGGTAAGTTTACACATGCAAATGCATGTGTACATCACACAGCATGCTGTTGAAGCCAACTAAAAATACATTCAAGCAAAGTGTAAATATATGTCATATGGGAAGACTGATTGCTGATGTCAACAGAAAAGGGCATGTATAAATCACACATACACAGTAATGTGCAATCATATAACATCAACAGACATAGGTAAGCAAGCTAAGAATTTCAATCACGTACACATATCCTGGCATGCCAATGCTGAATTAACAACCACAGATGTATGTCACGCACCTTGCTCATTACTGTGAGCATCATTACAGTACATGAATGATAAGTCAGTAAATTCTCTCATGTAAAAGGTACAATTATGTGTCAGTATGGATCCAACTATGTGCACAGACATGTACAATCATCAGTTACTGTGTACAACTACTGGTGTAAGGTGTGAACCATGCGAATAAGTGATTGATGTGGAAATATAACATACATGTAATGTACTGTTAAAGAATAAGTTATCCTTACCACAGTGTGTATAATAATGCCACATTGGTGTGTGATGCAGTCAGAAGAGGACTGCCCATAGGTATGACATACCTGTATATGACCCCATGTGGCATCAGCATTGCCAACACGTGGCACACATCACATCATGCCAGTGAGTTAGCATGACAACTGTCATCCAAACAAAAGGGAAAATGACATGTACTTCTGTTGTATGTATATGCTAGAGCAAAACACAAATGCAAACATATCAAAGTGGTAGTCGATTATGAACAATATCTGTTGGTCAGTTTTCCCTCAGTAAAATACACATTTACAAGCTAATTGTTGCAGCACTGGCTGCAGGTTAACTACCACAATGCATGGACATCTGAATGTGTGATGAAAATGTTATGTCTTAATGTGTATCATGCACACATTTAAGCATAATTAAATATCATCTGCATGTTGGCAGCATAACAGAACTGGACCAAACAGACAATACTTATGAACCGGAGTGACCAGGGTGATAGGGCTGAGCCTCACAAATGACATCAATGGCTATCTCTGTAAACATGTCATATCCTGAAAGAATGTCCCCATCATGTCCCTCATCTGTTTTCAAAACACATTAATCACAACCTCTCAGATACCATCGCGATAAACATCTTTGCTCTGGTCCTTGCATCATCTCTTCTAGGGTTCAGCAGGCATGATGACATGGGCAGTTGCTGGTCTAGCTTCCTCATCATCATCAGAGGACTCCAGCAATGGCCTGGCATGTGCTCATTGTATCTGTCTGATCAACAATCCTCCAAAGCTCCCATGGTCTGTCATGATGAAATGCAAAACAAGACACATGAAAAGCAAATGACTGTCACTTCACAAATTCCCATGAAGATCAAAGCTGTCCTTAAACTATAAATGATGTACAGATCTGCAATATATCATAATTAATATTCCACCTACTTGTGAGTTCTGCAAATACAAATATTACATGACACTGAAGGGGTATTTTCATCCATTGAAGTTGTTATTTAAAACATAGTTCAATTTGAAATGTTGCAAACCTTAGCAAGTAGCACAAGTATTATCAACACAACTGCTGTTAGTGAATGGCTCCTAATGCATACAACACCTTCCCTGTGTCACTTCATTTATAGTTATGGATATGTCCAATCAGAGAACATGTCAGGGAGAATGTACACATCATCAATGTGAGCAGTTCAATCAAGGTTGTGGAATAACATACATAACACATGCTTCCCAGTGGGAATCATGACATCACCTGGACATTTGAATATTGGCCAGCATGAAGCATTGCAAACATAGGCAAAGTAGGCACATGTAATATATCCTGGAATTTGAATGAAACCGTAAATGGCACTGCCTCATGACGCGTTACCATAACTGAAATCTGACAAAATAAAAGCTTGTAAATGTTAAGATATTATTACTGGGACTTTCACAGTTTAATAATTTTGTCTCCCTCAGTAAACTATTCATCTGATTATCTGACAGCGAGTCATTATTCTCCTTTTTCTTTTCCTCTAACATGTCTTCCCTGAGCAGATATGTCTGTGTGTGAATGTGAATTGTACTTTTTGCATATCATGCATCATATGAACAGCCACCAGGTAATATTGTTAAAATGGAGACACTTTTTGCATGACAATATTGTGAAAACTATGCAAGCCATATGACAAACATCTGATCCAGACAGCATGGTAACTGGCTGAACCCACATCAACATAATCAATGCAACAGTAACAAATACTTATAATGTTCAGTCATTGCAACCTGTGACACATGAGAGTCTACTATATGTTATTCAAATTGTATTGAATGAGTACAACTGTATGCATGGCATACCTATTATTATTAGTAATGATTAGACCAAAAATGCAAACATGCTGATTATGCTTGCTGATTATGAAATGCTGCAATCAAATGCCTATCCACACAGTTAGCAAGAAAAAGAAGATATAAGTATGTTATAATAAAAAACACCCAAGGTGGTGCAGGCAGATGCAATACCAATGCTGAATGGAAGGGCATGCCACACAGTCTACAAATGACAGTATGAACATCGACACAACAGACACCCGTTCAATCTGTGAATAGACAGGCTATACACAACAGATGGGGACCCTGGAAAATACATCTAGGTTCATAGGTTGGTACTGAGCTATCTGCCCGAAGGCTTATATTAGCCCAGCCATGTTGTGTGGTATGCACCGCCCCTTTAGTAGTTCCCTAGACCCTTGTACTAGCAGCTAGTACCCTTGGCCCCTATCTAGTAGTGCTGTTGGTGTGATCCCCAGTGTGAACTTTCTGTTACCCATCCACTTATCAAGGTTCCTCTTGAAGAGTGATAGTGAGGGGTTCTGTCTTATGTAGATCGGGACCCTGTTCCATAGTAAGGGAAGTCTCTGCGAAGGCAATCTATCCCTCCAGCATGTTCTATTCATTGTTGTGTTGAGGTTTATATCCCTAGAGCATGTAGCTCGAGTAGATTTGGTTTTGCTAAGATGGAACATGTTCAACAATTCTGGGTTGGACATGGCTCTGTACGTTAGACAGAGATTGTTACTGAGAAAGCGGTATGCAACAGAGTATCTACACATACAAGTGTGCCAGCCATACCTCTCAAACTTTTAAAGCAAGAAATCTGGACAAAGCCACAAATAATGGGGGGGGCAAAGGCCCCAGAATAGGGACATTTTTAAATATTGCACTTACAAACTTAGAAAGTTGATAGAATAGCATGTTTTGCATTAGCATTAATTTTTCTGAAGGATATGAAGTCTGAAACTCAAATATCTGCCATTATTTTCTGACGTCACTCCTCAACAATTTGCCAGTAATTTGTCAGAAAACCCCAATTTTATGAAAAACAGACCAAAAATATGAGTCAAAAATCTGGACAGTTGAGAGCTATGGTATCAACCCATACATTATCAGCAGCACTCAAAACACTATAAACTTGTATATAAAACATTTATCTCAAAATATGTGTGACAGATACACAAACCTGACTATCATTTAGGTTGTGGCCTCTATTTCAAACACTATCTGCAGAAAACATGGTTTGATGTTAAATGACATTTCAGCATATCTGGATTTGAAAGAGACGTGTTATTACATTTCTGGCATGAAACACAGGAAGGAAGAATAATATTAGCTGGGGACTTAAATTTACCAGAAACAGACCGGAATAACATTGATTCTATGTTAGTAAGGAAATTATTCACAGCGTATATTCAGGAACAACAGTTGCTTCAGATTGTAAAAAACCTACCAGGGAACGGAACATACTAGACATTGTGTTCCCAAAGAAATTACTATAACTTCAAGTCAAGTTTTACCACCATTGATGTGTAGTAATCATGGGGTTATAAAGGTTAATTTGTTGTTAGATAATTCTGCCAAACTGAAATCTAAGCCAATGCACAGAAGATTAATTATAGATTATATGAAAGCAAAACAGTCACTATATAAAACTGACTGGAGTGAGGTGTTCAGTGGAAAAACTGCAGCTGGAATATGAAAAG
This sequence comes from Protopterus annectens, assembly GCF_019279795.1. Classification (NCBI taxonomy): domain Eukaryota; kingdom Metazoa; phylum Chordata; order Ceratodontiformes; family Protopteridae; genus Protopterus; species Protopterus annectens. Next base: position 754,374,167 of record NC_056727.1, read on the forward strand.
TTTTGAAAGAGAAATTATTTGAGTGCAAAAAATCAAAACAATGTTTAACATCAGGATCTAGGCATACAACATCAGGTAGATATATTTCCATAAGAGCAAGATATCTGATTAAGGTGAGAGACAAAAAAATATAAGAAATGGAAGAGAGGTTGAACTACAACTTTGAAAACTGAAATAAACAAGCTGGACAAACAGATTAAGCATAATGTGAGAAAAGATCAAGAAAAGTCTGAAGAAAATTTATATAATGATATTGAGCATAATATGAGACCTTTTTATAGATACATAAGATGTGGAAGGAGTAAAGACACACAAATTGATAAACTGTGTGCAGATTCTAAAATTTATTCTCAGACAACAGAATATAGACATATTTACAAAATCTTATGCAAAACAGTTTGGCTCCACAAAAGGGGTGGTTTGTTGTCCTAGTGACATCAAAGTAACCCCAGATACTGGAATCAAATTAGATTATATTGAAAAAGAACTGCACAAACTGGACCCAAACAAAGCACAGGGAGGAGATGGAATTAGTAACAATGACCTGAGAACACTTCAGCAAGAACTTCCAGTACCATTATATCTATTATTCACTAGGTCATATAAATATGGGGAGATTCCTCAAAATCGGAGACATGCGGTTATTAAACATATTTTTAAGAGACAGGGGAGTAGGAAAAACCCAAAGTCATACAGTGCCTTAAGTCTACTTTCATGTTGTGGAAAAATAATGGAGAAGGTAATGTTAGATAAGTTATTGTCAGAACTGGATAGGTTGGGACTTGAAACCATATATCAGCATGCATATGCTGAAAACAGATCTATTACCACCTGTAACATGATGTTGTATAACAATATAATAACAAATACAAATGAAAAATTGTGCTATGATGTAATTTATATAGATTTAACATCAGCATTTGACAGGGTCATACACATAACACTGATCAATAAATTAGTACAACTAGGTATTGATGTACTCTTGATAAAATGGATAGCTGCATGGCTTACAAATAGGACATGGCAAGTATCATACAACAACTGGACAGGCGAAATCTTTGGTTACAGTCAGGGTGTCCCACAGGGCTCTGTCCTAGGCCCTTACTTGCTTAGATTTCAGCTTTCAGATATTTTTCATCTGATGTGTTCTACAGTCTATATGCAGATGAACTGAAATTGGGTAAACTGATTACATGTGTTATAGTTAAGGCATGTCTGTAAAATAACTTGACTAAATTAACCATTTGGGCACAGGAGAATAATATGCTGATAAATGCATCAAAAACTAAGTATATGAGATTTGGTAGGCATAAACTGAAAGGTGAATATTTAATACAGCAGACAGTGATCAAAACTGTAGACTCATTTAAGGCCCTGGGTATATGGGTAGATTCAGCTGTGAGTTGTTCTAATCATATCAACCAATTGGTTAATGATAGTTATAGAACTATAGGTTGTGGTTGTATAAAAACATTTATAAAGTCTAGGAAGCCAAAAATAATGAAGTCATTGTTTGTTAGTTACATTAGACCCAAACTTAAGTATGAAATAACAATATGGAAACCCTATAAGAAAGCAAGCATGAGTAAACTGGAAAGAGTACAATGGAAATATACCAAGGGTATCCATGGATGTGAAAATTTAAGTTATTATGAAAGACTAAAATATCTGAACTTGCACAATGTCTCTTACAAATATCTAAGAGGAGATCTTATTCAGGTTTATAGGGCATTTAGTGACAACTACCTCTGGGAATGTTTGGGGTTAACAAAAAGTACTAGAGAATCATCAGACAACCTGTGATGCCCCTGCACTGACCCAGACCATAGTCTTTCTCTGAGAGAGTTCTTAAATTACTATCAAACATTACTGCTGGGTCAGTTTGGATGACATCACTCTTTGTCACTTGCCTTCAGTTCCCAGGCTAACAGATACTAACACAATTTAAGATCTCTGTGTGAGAAGTACACATCTCTCAGAAGTTCAGCTGCTAGGAAGTCCTAGAGCAATAAAACACTTTACATTTTAAACATAGTAAATATTTCTTTCCAAGACATAAGAAACAATGTCTAGCTCTAGACATCCTGTCTTCTTGCTGCAATAAAACTAACTTTTATAGGACATTGTAAAACACTTAATTTCAACTTATTTTCTTTGAAGTTTTGTAAGTTAATCTTTTATGTTCCAGCAGGGTATGCTGTGGTTACATTCCTGAAGCTCAGTGCATAACATATAGTTTTGTATAAATCATATCAATATTCACAAATGACATAGAATTATTTACAAAATTCCAGATAGCTGGGTTGGCAGTGTCACACAACCTATGCAGAAGATTCTATAGGAATGAGAAGTGTACTAATTGGTTCTCTGACAGAGTAGCTGATGCATGGAACAGACTACCACATTACATTAAGGCAAGTACTAGTTATGATATTTTTAAGAACAGCCTGAATACTTATTATGTGAACAAGTGTTTTGTTATATTGGTAATTAATGCCCATGCTTGAAATATTTGTATGTATGTATGTTATGCACATGTATAGTATGATTATTGCACTTTCCTTACTGATGCATAATTGGTATTCAGGCATTCTAAGCAATCCACGTGGTAATATAAACATAAAAGCAGGTCTATAACAAGGATCAGATAGAAAAATTAAGCAACATACCTTACTCGATCCCTAGTTCCTCAGGCCTATGCATCCACTCAATAAAAAGGGCATGATTCCATGCTCCAGTCTTCCTTGCCTAAAAAAAAGAAAAGATCAACTGTGAATGATGCAGTCCATAAATAACAGTGATATACTTTGCTCAGATTATATAAAATGTATTTCTGAAGAACAGCAGGTAATCAACATACACATTCTGCAATGTTATAGATGGGCTTTTACATGTTTGAACACAGACTAGAGAGCATGAGATTCAAACCTGTACCTATAAAATACATTCAAACTTGAATCTTAACACTTAACTGCCTATCTAATACATATTAACTAAGACTGTCTATTGTGAAGGCAGTGAAAAGACATGAGTTGATGACATCACCTGAACAGGGGATAGGCTGCTAATATGGATCATAGCTTAGGATTTCAAAAAATAAACATCTGTTAGGCATGTAGGCAAATACTTAGTAAGAATGATTTCATGTCAGCATTGTGGTTACAACCATTAACAGCAATGGAAAACTTTCATTCCTTAGACACTGGGACAGTGGTGGGACAGTGTCATATACCACAGAGCTTCTGTTAACACACATATAAAAGCTTCTGCATGTCAGTGACACAGTAAAGTATGTGGGAGGGATAAATTTAAAGATATTCCTCTGTAAAGTGCACACCACAAAGCAAATGCATACATTAATGTATCTCCCTGCTCTGCAATTCAAATGTAAGTCTCACCATCTGACTCCCTCAAAAGATAAGGATGAGGTGGTTGTTGAAGTGAATTTAATAATGAATTACAAAACACTTGATACCACTTCTGAAAATAATACCCTATAGCACAACATTTTTTCAGACATATAACAAGCCTGTAGCAAGCTTTACTAACCATACACTTAAAGAGCTGTTGCTAACAGACAGTTACAGATAATAAATATATTCATAGGAAATTGAAAAATAACTGTTATTCGTAAACATGCACAAATTAAGTGTTGTCAATAAGCAGTTGTGCAGAGAAGATATGAGCATGTGTGAAGTAAACCAAGACAACAATTTAATGACATTTCCCCTATGTGGAGATGAACCCACAACACATCAAAATATAAGTGGCTGGATGGTTTCTTTAAAGGGCAAGTTAATAGGTCTCACACATTTCTTGTTAATGAACAGGTTTTGCTTGTGTTAAGTCATATTCCTGCAGATAACAGATAAATACAGAAACTTCCTAAACCTGTTTGCCATTATAATTTAAACAAATAACAGCCATCAACACATACAAGAAAACATGTCTAAGCAGTCAGACAGGCATTCCTGCTGGCTTTAAAAATGTGACTGTGTTAAGAGGAATGAAGTAAATAAGGTATTTATGAGTTACTATTCAGACATATACAGGTAGAGCAAGCAATACTGTTATAGTATAACAGGTAACTACGAAATGCACAATCATCAGAGGCCTAGTCACTATAGGCATCAGTGATGTATGAGTACAGTGGATGTGTGAAATTATGTCATTATATGTTGGAAAACATATGTATATCTACAAAGTTCTTAATTATTTATATTTTACCATTCTTAAATTAACAGCAATGAAATACAAACCATACTTACACGGAGAGTAGTCATCAGGTCTTCTCAATTATCCAGGTGAGTTAATCATCAGAACATCTATTTAATGGTATTAAAACATCTATCTTATGTATTTGAGACACAACTATGTCTAAATAAAGTGTATTTATCATTTTCTCCTTTTTCCTTACAGTGCCCTACATATCTGCACCACAACTGTTTCCCCCTAAAATACTGTTTGCCTGAATCAAATAGTCACGGCTTCCACCTCAACTAAAGAAAAAAATTTCAGTGTATGTTCTACCCAAGTTACTGTATATTTCTTGGTGCTAAGATAGTAATTAGAAGTTATGTACTCACCATAACGTTCCATCTGAGTAGGTGTATTCATTTGTCTGCAACCTGTGGGTCATGGATCCGATATCGGATCCGAACCGGCATGGTTTACCAGCTATGGATCCGAGCTCTCAGATCCTCCCCTCACCCATAATGCCCTGCTCTCCCTACATGACCTCAGATCGAGTTTGCCAACAGCATGAACACCCTGAAAAGGGTAACACATATTATGCAGGAAACTGAAAAGGCCAGGGGGATAGGAGGGCGGGATGGTTGCAGACAAATGAATACACCTACTCAGATGGAACGTTATGGTGAGTACATAACTTCTAAATCTGAAGTAGGAGATTCATTTGTCTGCAACCTGTGGGACAGAGTCCCCAGCTACCTGAATCTTGGGCGGCCATCATGGAAGGATATTCCGGAGCACCGCGGAGCCAAAGGATGCTCTACCCCTAGATGTAAGATCCAACTTGTAGTGGGAAATAAAGGTATGAGATGAAGCCCAAGTGGCTGCTGCACAAATATCATCTAGAGGAATCCTAGCCTTAAAGGCGGCCGAGGTGGAGACTGACCAGGTTGAATGGGCATGTACACCCTCCGGTGCGGGCCTTCCAGAAGCTTGATAAGCCAATAAGATGCACTGTGAAATCCAGCGAGATATTGAGACTTTAGAAATTGGCTTGCCCAAATTAAATTTAGCAAAGGAAATAAACAACTGGTCGGATTGCCTATGACCAGCCGTCCTGTTTAGATAAAATCTAAGTTGCCTGTGAACATCTAAGGAATGAAGCTTGTATTCACCCTTGTTTTGATATTTAGGAAAGAAAACAGGGAGGTTAATGGATTGATTAATGTTTGCTTCAGAAGCTACCTTAGGAAGAAAGGACGGGTTGGTCCTGAGGTATACACAGTCCGGATGAAAGACCAAGTAAGGAGGTTTGGCTGATAATGCTTGAAGTTCTGAGACTCTCTTAGCCGAGGTAATGGCTACTAAAAAGGCCGTCTTGAAAGATAAAAATTTCAGATCTACCGTAGCCGCCGGTTCGAAGGGGGGAGCGGTCAAGGCCTGGAGGACCAAAGAAAGATCCCAAGGAGGAACCACATGCTTTACCGGGAGCCTGAGAAGGAAAGTACCTTTTAGGAAAATCTTACACAATTTGGCAGACATCAGTGGACTGGAGTCATGACCAATATGATAATGAGAAATTGCCGCAAGTTGTACTTTGACCGTGGAACTGCTGGCACCATCATTAAAAAGAGTGGTTAAGAAGTCAAGCACCAGAGGAAGGGGAACTGTGAAGGGGTTTAGGCCTTTCCGCTCCGCCCACAAGGAGAACCATTTCCACTTACTGTGGTAGACTTTCCTAGTGGATGGTTTATGAGCCACCACCAGGATGGCCTTAACAGGGGACGAAATACCGGGAGTCCTGATCAGGAGTGGAACTGGAGCAGCCAAGCGGTCAGCTTCAGGTTGTCCAGATTCGGGGGTGATAAGCGGGATGGATGAGATATCAGATCCGGAATGGGATCAAGAATCCAAGGAGGATCCACTGAGTGAGACCTTAGGAAAGGGAACCAGATCTGTCGAGGCCAAAATGGAGCAATGAGAATCATTCTGCACCCCAACCGAGAGGCTTTCTGAAGAACTTGGAGCATCAGAGGCAAGGGGGGATAAGCATAAAGAAGACCGGGTGGCCAAGCATGCACCAGAGCGTCTCTTGGGGTACCTCCGGGAGGAGGTATTAGAGCGAAAAAACTGTCGCACTTGGTGTTTGAGGGAGGCATAAAAGATCGCAACAAGGAGTTCCCCACCGTGCGAAGATGCGTTCCGCTACCTGAGTATTGAGAGACCACTCGTAAGGGGTGAGAATGGTGCGACTGAGTTTGTCCGCCAGGATGTTGGACCAACCCGGAATATGCGTTGCTATGAGAAAGCGGTTGGTGGAGATTGCCCATTCCCACACTCTCATGGCTTCTCGACAAAGAGGGTAAGACCTGGTTCCTCCTTGTTTGTTGATATACCAGACAACAGACATGTTGTCCGATTGAATCGCAATTGTTCCCAAGGGAAGAAAGGCCTGAAGTGCTAGCAACGCTAAGAGCACTGCTCTCATCTCTAGAACGTTGATATGCAGTAAGGTCTCTGAATCGTTCCACGTGCCTTGGACCGTCCGGCCTGCAAAATGCCCCCCCCACCCGAGGCGGGAGGCGTCCGTTGTCACCATGGTGAGAGGGGGAGAAGCACAAAAGGGGCGGCCTCCGTGGAGATCTGGAGAGTGTAGCCACCACAGGAGGGACCGCTTGCAAGCCTTGCTGATCGCAATGGGATGATGCATAGGAAGAGCAAGATACGACCACTGAACTAGGAGTGTCCATTGAAGGATGCGCATATTGAATCTGGCGAGAGGAAGAAGCGCTATTGCTGCCACCATGGACCCTAGGGCCCTCAGGACCAACTCCGCCGGAACTGAGCTTGCGTGGAGAATGGCCCGCACCTGGAGCTGCAGATTTTGAATTCTGTCCGCAGTGAGGAAGGCTCTTAATCTCCTCGTGTCTAACCTGGCACCTATAAAATCTATGAACTGCGTGGGTGCTAGGTTGGATTTTTCTGTGTTTATTGTGATGCCCAGGCGGGAGCAAGATGGAGAAAGGAGTCGCGCCAATAGTAGTAGATGCCTCGTTGGGGCGGTGAGAAGCCAGTCATCCAGGTAGGGAAAGACCTGCACCCCCTGAAGCCTCAGGTGGGCCGCTACCACTGCTAATACTTTGGTGAACACCCTGGGGGCTGTGGTGAGACCAAAGGGAAGGACCCAGAATTGGTAGTGACTGGCTCCCAGCCGAAGCGGAGAAACCTCCTGGAGCGCCTGTCCATTAGTATATGGTAGTACGCATCCTTGAGGTCTATGGAGCACATCCAGTGATTTTCTCCCAGAAGGGGGAGAATAGACTGCAACGTAACCATCCGGAATTTCTCTTTGGGGACTGTCAGGTTCAAGAGTGAAAGGTCTAAAATTGGTCTTAGATCCCCCATCTTTTTTGGCACTAAAAAGAACCTGGAGTAGAACCCTGATCTGATCTGGTCTGGGGGGACGGGCTGGATGGCTCTTTTTTTTAGCAGACGGACAATTTCTGCCAAAGAAGCCTCCCACTGACCGGGTGGAACGTCGGGGAGGGACTTCAATTTTGGCATGTGACGAAACGGGATACGGTATCCTCTGGATATGATTTGGAGGACCCAGCGGTCTGTTGTTATGGACTCCCATGCCGCTAGGTGCTCCGAAAAACGTCCCCCGACTGCCTCCAGAGTGGAGCAGTCGGGCAACCCTTCAGGGCTGCTGTGCGGGCCGTTCAGAGAAGGGTTCTCTCGACCCGAAGTTCCTGGGAGCCCCTCTGCCCCTGGGGCGGCGTCCTCCCTGTCCTCCTCTGCCACGGAAGGACTGGTTGTCCGGAGCGGGCTGGGATTGCTGCGACTTCCGGAACCACATCTTCTTCTGGCCCTTTTGGTTCCTAGAATAGGGCCTCTGGGGCACAGAGAAGTGGATTCCGACGGCAGACAGCATCTTCCTGTCCTTTTCGCTCTGGGTCAAGGTATCGCGAACAGATTTGCCAAAGAGGGCAGAACCATCGAAGGGGGCGTTCGCAAATGACGCCTTGAAGGGCTCCGTGAAATCGCAATGACGGTGCCAGGCCTGACGTCTAGTAACTAGGCCTGCCCCTGCGGCTCTAGCGGCACCTTCTGTAGCGTGGGACAGTAACCACATAGAGGTATTAGTGACGGACCTAAGAGTGGCCATGCGGGTGGAGTGCAATGCTTTATCCTCCTCCGACATGGACTCTGGGGGGGATGCAGCGTATTCTTTAATAAGATCGCGCTGCATCCTAATCACATGTGCCAGGTAGTTCAGCGCTCTTACTGAAAAGGTCGCCGAACTAAACATCCACTTCCCCAAGCGGTCCATCATCCGAGACTCCTTGCTCGGGGGATGGACTGAGGGACTCTCCTGAGCAAGCTCCCTCTTGGTGGCAGCCGCCGTCAACATGGCATCTACCGGAGGCCCCTTACTCCAATGGGCATGGTCAGCCGGGGGACTGAGAATACGGTCGGGCCTTTTTGGGATTGGCTCCACGGTGTCCGGTTCCTTCCACGCCCTGGTGGTAATGAGGTCCACCAGGGGGTCGGCAGGAGGGACATCCAAGAGGTAGACGGGCCCGCTTCAAATGCCTCCAAGAACACGGACTCGTCCGAGGAAGACTTGGGGGCAGACCACCCCCCGCTTAAGCGGAGGAGTTCCCTGATGTCCCCCAATGAGACATCCTCAGCCGGTGATCTTGGGGAGCCTTCCCCTTCCTCCAAGTCCGCGTCTTCTGTGTGAGGCTCGGGGGAGTCAATCTGCCTACTTTTGCACGTATGTTTGCGGGGGCATCCTCCGGGGCTGTCAGAGGACTCCTCGCAACAGTGACCTGTTCCAAAGGAACAACTTGGGGCAAAGGAGCGGGCTGTCCCAAGGGCCGGATGGTGGAAGCCTGACCCAGTGCAGATGGAGCGCGGGACGGAGCCGAAGCAAGTGCCGGGGGTCCGGAGACCCTCAACAGGGCCCTCTCCACTACATCAAACGCCGAAGGGGAGCCGACCTCGACCAAAGGATCCAACAATCGGCTCCCCCTCGGATCCGAGGAGTGGATCGGAGCCGGCGCCGAAGCGCTCGGATCCGAGGGGACAGTGCGCTCCGACACAGATGGCGCCGAAGGAGCACTGATCCCCCCGGATCCGAAGTTCGGATCCAGGCTCTGAGAGGTCGGATCTGAAGCACTCAAGGGCAGGGTCGGATCCGAAGTACCGAGTACTATTGGCGCCGACCCACCCCCGGCTCCGAAGCTGCTCGGCTCCAACTGCTCCGAACCCGGGTAGCGGGTCGGAGAAGGAGCAATAGGTTTAAAGAAAGGGGTCGAGCTCCCCCCCAGAGGGGGGGGGCAAGAGCACTCCCATCTGCATCTGGGCCTGGATGAACCTTCTCATCATCTGGTCCAGATCAGCGTCTGATAAGCTATAGGTCGATCTCGACGAGGCTACCGAGGTAGGCCTTGAGTGCCTCCTGGATAGCCTTGACGGAGATCGGTTCTCCTCCTCCTCAGGTCCCGGTGAAAAGCACACGGGTGACCGGAGCCGAGGAGGGGGAGAACCAGCAGACAAGGAGGCCGGAGGAGAAGCCCGCTTGGCAGGCGGGGCCGAAACAGAGGTCTCGGCCCGCCGCTTATGGTGCTTCTCCCTCCGGTCCTTCTTTCTAGCTTCCCTCTCCTCTGAACCACTACAGGGAGGTTGAGTCCCAGGAGGAGGAGGGGGAGCCGGAGAGGAGGTAACCGTAGACACGGTTCCCCCCAAAGGAGCGGAGGTCGGAGCCGAGTCCGGGGGCAAAAGTCCCGCCAGGACCAGCTTAGACCTCTGCTCCTTCAATGCCCTGGGGTTGAACCCTGCACAAATGGAACATCCAGAAGTGAGGTGTTCAACCCCAAGGCATCGAACGCACCGAGTGTGGCCATCAGCAGGGGAAAGCTTATGGCCACACTCGAGCACTCGAAAAACAGCCTTAGGTTGTTCTGACATCCTAAGAGCTTAGAATTTACTTAAACTAAAGTTAAAAAGCAAAAGTAAAGTAAACACACAACAGGCCCAAACACACACTCGCTACCAGCGGGAGGGAAACTAAGTAAAAATTATTAAATTAACTAAACAAGTTTAACTATCAAAAAGAGAGCCTAAACTTTCACTCAAACTTTCAAAAAAAAGTTAAATTTTAACACTAGAAACACTTTAGATAACCACTTAGCTGTAGAGCTCGAGAACACCAATCTGGTCACCAGCGCAGCAAACTAGATCTGAGGTCATGTAGGGAGAGCAGGGCATTATGGGTGAGGGGAGGAGCTGAGAGCTCGGATCCATAGCTGGTAAACCATGCCGGTTCGGATCCGATATTGGATCCATGACCCACAGGCTGCAGACAAATGAATCTCCTACTTCAGATCTGTAATCAATTCTACTCTAGAAAGCAGTGGCACACACTCGTCGGATTCAATATTACAGGAACCCTTCTTTTAAAGTCTAAACAAGAAACTTCTTTCCCCTTTTTCCATTTGTAGGCAACACTTTATACCTTCTCTGCATACTTTCACTCTTAAACACTCTCTTCTCTAGCAGAGAACCTACTCTATTTTATAACTTGATGGCACTGACCTGTGGCTTGCATTGGGACTGATTGTTTTTCCTTGTTTGGCTGCCTGGTCTACCTTGTGATACATCCCATGCCAGTCTCCCTCACTCTGCTCGGGCTCACTCTGCTCTCCTACCCTACCCCAATTTCCCACCCACCCCCACTACACCCACATTTATCTGATAAAAGTCCATCCCCTTACTCCCAAACAACCTATCACAACCTGACCACATCTTCACTCCCCTTTCCTCAAATACCCAGTAAGGAGCCTACTCATACCCTTACAACTTAACACCTTTACCATACACATACTACTTAACTCCCCCTTCTCTTTTAGTACTATAACCTCAACTCTTCTCTAGAACAACAACAAAACATGCTAACCTTACATTACACAATAATACTAACCCCTTCTTTACTAGCCCATCTTACCCCTTACCACATCAATCTTCATTTCATACCAGAACCCCAGTCTCCTTCATAACCCATCCACTGCCATGTAAAATCCAATTTACTCTTTATATCCCCAACTATCTTTAATTGCACTCACATAGATCTAGCCACATACAAACTACTCCCTCAACTACCATACAAACACACATCCATACAGTACAATAAATTCTTCTCTAAATACCTAAAACTAAATCCCCTCATAGCATCCCAACTAATTCTTAGTGGAGATATCCATCCCAATCCCAGCCCTGTAGACAACCCTACTACTACCACCCCCCAACAACCAACCATACCAAACCTCCCCAGGAAAGCCATCAATTTGTTAATAATAAATTTAAACATAAGAAGCATCCTGAATAAAATACAAGACCTTACACAACGCCCTTTCAGTGTACTCTCCAGACATAGTTGCCATCACTGAGACCTGGCTTAAGCCAGAAATCAACAAAATTAAGTAGTTCCACGGGATATAATATATCCAAATATCCAAAAGAGGTGGAGGCATTGCTTTCCTATTCAAAAATCGTCATGCATTGGAAATCATTAACCACACCCCTCAAACTTTTAATAATGCAGAACTGCTGTGCACCAGAATAAAACTAAACTCAAAAAAGTACTTAAACATAATAGGAGCTTATATTCCCCCTGTCAGCAATATCAACACACTAGAATCCATCCTATAATGGTCAGCAAAAACTCTCCACCTGGAGACCATAATACTGGGTGATTTTAACATCAATTGGACTGCTTGCAACTCAATATACTCCACTGACCATATTAATCTCCATGGCTTCACTCAATTAATCCAAACTACTACCAGAGTAGACAAAGCTTCAAAAAGGGAATCCATATTTGACTGGATCCTTACTAACTGGTTTGAACTATCATATCACTCTGGTACTCTCCCTGACACTTTCAGTGACCACCTCCCAACATTTGTCCTCCAGCATCATGTCAACCCAGTAAAAAACTGCACTCACCAACAAATTTGGTATACAAAAAATTAAATCCCCAAGACTCTGTGTCCATCCTCAAACTCTGTAACTGGAATCCATTAAAATTTCTCCACCTAGACAATACAGTAAACTATTTTAACACCACCTTCCTAAATATCCTAAATAATATGGCCCCCATTAGAACGGTTAGAATTAAGATGAATTACACCCCCTGGCTTACCAAACAAACTAGGTCACTTCTAAAAGAAAGAGATAAAGCTTGGCCAAGTTGGACCCATAACAAAACTGCACAAATCAGCAAAGATACCACGAACTAAGAAATAAATGTAAAAAAAACAAATCAGGCTGGACAAAAAAATGACTACACTGACATACAAACGAAGCACAAAAAAATCCACAGAAATTTTGGACTGCCATTAACAAAATTCTTCAACCTGGCAAAACTAGTACACCCCCCTTCCAACATTTACTCCACTGATGCTATTGCCATCCGGTTTAACAAATATTTCACTGAATCATTAAAAGTCCTCACCACTACCAACTGGGCAACACCACTAAATAATCTCCCCACCTTCACCGATGACAACAACCTCTTTTCCCTACAGCCAGTCCCAACTAGCACCATTTATAAACATCTTAAAAATTTAAACCTACTACCCTTGCCACAGACAAATTTCCTGCCGAATACCTAAAAATCGCAGCTGAAGCCATTTCATACCGTGTCTATTTTCTAATCAATTGCTCCATCTCAGAGCAATTCCACTACACAAAGGAGGAAACTCAACTGAACTATCAAATTACTGGCCCATAGCCATCCTGTCACCATTATCAAAAATCCATGAATGCTGCATACACACTCAAATCTTATACCACCTCTTATCTTACAAACTTTGTCAAACTCCCAGCATGGATTTCGCCCTTATCATACACTACCACCACCCTATTGAGCTTCTCTAACACAATTAACCAACACCGGAATGAAGGCAACTTTGTATCCTCTTTTTCCACCTCTCAAAAGCCTTCAATACTGTATCCCATTCTAAACTTTTAACTGTATTATCAAATCTCAAACTTAGCTATTTCACACTCACATGGATCCAGGACTACTTATCAGATCGCAAACAAATTGTTCAGTGGCAAAATCACATATCCCCTCTTTTATCTGTTACTTTTGGTGACCCACAAGGAACTATCCTTGGTCCCCTCCTCTTCAATCTATTTACCAACAATCTTCACACTGCCACCCTACATGCTACACTGGTCCAATACACAGATAAATCAACTCTAATCTGTTCTGCCTCAACACTACCAGGACTCCTAAAAATAACACAAGAGTCCTTTACATCAGTTAAGTCATGGCTATTAGATGCACAACTCATACTTAATCCAAATAAAACTAAGCTGATTTTATTCCATCCTACCAAAGCTAAAAAGTACAGTTGCCTACACTTACCATAAATGTAGATGTTTGAGTGCATTCACTGTTGCAGTCATTACATGTGGGTAATCTACTGGCAGGTTGCTCCCAGTCGACCTGAATATCAAAGTCTTGGGTCCTGCGTCGGTTACTGTCTCCTCTTCCATGACGTCAGGTCGTCAGGGGTATAAAACATGCAGCTGATGACATTTTCTTCAGTTTTTCTTGCCCCAGATGTCAGGTGCCCCCCAAATGGGAAGCAAAAAAAAAAATATATATATATATATATATATATATATATATATATATATATATATATATATATACAATTGTAACAGCATAAACTTTACCTTCATCTAAAAGCAAATACGCCACAAAGGCTCTAGAATATAGTGAAGGAAAGAGTAGTTCTAGAAAAAAGGGGGATGGCGGGTGGGTAACCCGAACTGCAACAGTGAATACATTTGAACATCTACATTTATGGTAAGTGTACACAACTGTGCTATGTTCTTCATGTTTCACTGTTGCAGTCATTACATTTGGGTAGAATCCCAAAGCTATGGATGGGAGGATGGAGCTAAATAGCATTAGCAGCGGCTATAAGGCCCTGCAGAACTGCAGTGGCAAAGTCTGTCCTGGAATTAGAGAAGAGAAGAAAATGATAATGCTTTGTAAATGTATGAACAGAGCTCCAAGTAGCAGCTTCTAGAATGTCTTTGGTTGGAACTCCTCTGAGAAAAGCTGCTGAGGTAGATGCAGCCCTGGTGGAATGTGACCTGATATCCTTGGGCACCGGTTTTCCATGATGTAAGTAGCAGAAACAAATGCAGTAGCTTATCCACTTTGAAATAGTCTGCTTTGAAATAGCCTTCCCCTCTGATCCTGCAAATGCCACCAGTAGTTGTTCAGACTTTTTTAGAGATTTGGTCTTGCTTAAGTAGAATCTTAGTTGTCTGTGTACGTCCAAGATATGCAGAATCAGCTCCCCCTTCTCTGCAGATTTGGGTAAAAAGTTGGCAGGTGAATAGTTTGGTTAAGAGCCACACTGGCTACCACCTTAGGCATAAAGGAAGGATTGGTCCTGAGGGACACCCTGTCTGGGTAAAATGTAATAAAAGGCTCCACAGCCATGAGGGCCTGTGGTTCTGAAACCCTTTTTGCTGAAGTGATTGCCAAAAGGAAAGCTGTTTTCCAAGATAAAAACTTTATATCTGCAGTAGCTGCTGGTTCAAAAGGAGGCAGGGTGAGCTTTTCCAGCACAAAATTGAGGTCCCATGCAGGAGTTAGTGATCTTCTGGGGGGCCTTAAATTTTTGGCCCCTCTAAGATACTATTTTAGCAGAGGATGAGAAAAGATGGGAGGTTCTGTGTTGTAATGAGCCGAGATGGCAGAGGCATGGATTTTTATTGATGAAAAAGATAAGCCCTTGTCAAGCATCTCAGTCAAGTATTGTAAAATCTGAGGAATATTTGGCTTTGCCGTGTCCATTCCTTGTGCTTGGTTCCAAGCACAGAATCTCTTCCATTTATCAGCATAAGATTTTCTAGTACTAGGCCTTCTGGCTTTCAAAATGACATCCATCACAGATTTACTGAGAAGTGTTGTTTCAATAATTACATGATCAGCCACGCTGCTAGGTTCAGAGTTTGGAGCTGATTGTGCAGAATTTGATTGCTCTGCTGAGACAGTAGATGAGGTATTTGAGGCAAGTACCAAGGAGGGATGTGAGATATATTCCTTAGAATTGGGTACCAGTGCTGGTGAGGCCAGTCCGGGGCAATTAGGATCATTTTTGTTTTTTCCTGTCTGTCCTTTAGTAAGAACTTGGGTAGAAGAGGCAGAGGAGGAAAGGCGTAGGCTGATACGTTTTTCCAACTGAAGGATAGGGCATCCACTTTCCATGGTTGTCTGTGATAAGTCCTTGTGCAGAATTTGTCCAGTTGATAATTGTGAGGAGAGGAAAATAGATCTATGTCTGGACTCCCCCATTTCTCTGTTATCATGCTGAAGACTTGTGGGTCCAGTTTCCACTCATGAGGGTCCATAAGATTTCTGCTTAGATCATCTGCCAGAGTATTTTGTTTTCCTGGCAGGAAATGAGCTTGAAGATGTACTTGGTAAGTCAGGGCTGTGTCCCACAATGACATGGCTAGTCTGCAAAGGGGGTAGGAATGTGTACCCCCCTACTTGTTTATGTACCACATAACTGTGGTGTTGTCCATCTTTATCAGTAGTTGTCCTGGATGAAGTAAATCCTTGAAGGCTGTCAGGGCATTCTGAACAGCTAACATCTCCTTCTGATTGATATGCAGATGCTTTTGTTTTGGGCTCCATATGCCCTGAATGCATCTCCCCGCCAGGTGGGCTCCCCAAGCATAGTCTGATGACTCTGTAGTTAGTGTTTGGGTGGCAGGGGGTAGAGTGAAAGACCGTCCCATGTTCTGGTGACATGTCTCTGCCCACCAAAGAAACTACTATTGTAGGCAGGGAATGAGAGGGATCATTGCTTCCAGACTGTGACAATGTTGACTCCATGAACTTTTTAGATACCACTGTAGTTTCCTCATATGCAGCCTTGCATATGGAATTAGTAGAATGCAGGATGCCATGAACCCCAAAGCCTGCAGAATTTGTCTTGCAGATAACTGGGTTTTTGTTGCCATCTGTTTGAAGTTAATAGTCAGTTGCCTTTGTTTGTCTGGCATAAGGTAAGCCATCTGGGCAGTTGTATTCAAGCTTGCACCCAGGAATGTAATTTTTTGAGAGGGTACCAGTTGTGATTTCTTTTCATTTAGGCATGTTAGAAGCCTTTTTACAAATGCCAGATGTTGAAGAAGAATGTCCTTGTTTTTCTGCTTGAATGAGACAGTCATCCAAGTAAGGATAGATTTGTATGCTTCTTTGTCTGCAAAATGCAATTACTGGTGCCATGCACTTTGTAAAGACCCTGGGCACAGTAGATAAGACAAAAGACAGTGCAGAGAATTGGTAATGCATGAAACTAGCCTTGAAACTGAGGTATCTTCTGCATGGTTCCCTTATTGAGATATGCGGGTATGGCTCTTTTAAGTCTAGAGTCACTAACCAAGTGTTCTTGCCCAGCATGAGCAGAAGCTATTGTAAAGTCAGCATTTTGAATTTTGGGATGTCCAAGAATGTGTTCAAAATTGATAAATCCAGTATTTGATGCCAAGCATTGTCTTTACTGGGTACTAGGAACAGTCTTGAATAAAACCATTGTCCTTTTTCCTGCTGTGGTACTGGTTGAATAACCCCCATATTCATGAAGGACGTGAATTGTTTCTGTGCCTCTGCCCATTGATTTTGTGGCAGATCTGGCCAACCGTTTGGTATTGGTAAGGTATGGAAATGAAATCTGTACCCCTGGGATACTATGTTTAAAACCCACTTGTCCTGGGTTATTAACTGCCAATTTTGAGCATGAAGTGCTAATTTTCCCCCCAAAGGGGCTGCCAAAAGATAAGTGCTTGGTGATGGCAGAGTGAAGTCATTGGGACTGCTTACTGTAGGATTGTGCTTTGTTTCCTCCAGATTTGGAGGTAGAGGCACCCCATTGCTTTGACCTGTAAGAACCCTGTGATTGGTATCTAGAGCCTTTTGAATGCCTGGATTTGCCTTGTGAGGCTCTGTTGGACACAGGAAAGGACCAATTTTTTGTAGGCTAGTGTCTACTGAATCTGGGTGACTGCACTTGTAAGAAATATTTTAAGGTTTGCATAGATTTAGCTTTGTCTTCCATTTTCTTTAACACCTCTTCTGCCTTATTACCAAAGAGATTATCATGCCATAAAGGTGCAGCCAACAATTTAGCTTTAACATGATCAGGCAGATTTTGCTCTTTGAGCCAGGCATGCCTTCTAATCACAGGTCCAGTAACTGTGGCCCTGCAAGAGGCCTCCTAGGAATCAAAACCACATTGCAAAGTATGCTTTCCGACCTGTTCTGCTGCATGCAATAATTCCTGTAAATCTTTGTTTTCCACACATTCAGAAATCAACATCATTTTCTGTTTCAATAATCCCATAACATGCTGTTGATATTTAAGCATATGAAACTGGCAGTTTAAGGCCCTAATTGCCAAGGTTGCAGACGTATAAACCTTCTTTCCCCATCTATCCAGCACCCTAGAATCTCTATCAGAGGGGGTAGGATTCTTGGCTGAAGAGGCCTTTACACCCTTGGGACCCTGTGAGATAGTTTCAGGGTCAGCAGCAGGATTTTTGAATAAAAATTTGTGGGAGTCAGGAACCCTCTAATATCTGTCAGGCTTACGAGGAGCCGGAGGTAGGGAATCAGGAGCCATGTTAGATTCCGAAAGCACATCATCTACAATGTCCAATACAGGAGGTATAGCCAAAGGCCTATGCTGAGGAAGAAGAAGGAAATCCCTAAGCCTCATTTTTGATTCTGAGAAATCCTGACCCTCCCAATGAAAATGCTCCCTTAAAGTATGCAAGGTTTCTCCAAAAGAATAATCTTCAGGAGGAGATGCAGATGGGATGGATTCTTCTGCATCTGAATCCTCATAGAGTGGTATAGAAAATTCCTGATCAGAAGAGGAATCAGAAGAAATAGAAACCTGATCTGAAGATTCATAATCAGTGTCTTGCCAAGGCCTCTTATCAGGAGGGGGTTGGGAACCCCTGATCAAAGTAATTAAGTCCTCAGCCATTTTGATCATCTGTTTTTTAGGCATAGGGGCCTGAGCACGTGGCTCATGCGTCAGCTTTTTAGCCTTAGAAGTTGTTTTTGTTTTTGTTTTTGAAGCTGGTGTCAGTTTTATATAGAAATGTTGAGGCCTGAAAACACCCTCAGAAGCCGGTGCCTGCTCAGCGGCTCTGGACCCATCTGAGGGAGAGACATCCACGGGTACAATACTCTGAGAATCTCGCAGTATACCAGAATCTGCATGGGTCTCGGTAGAGGCCTGTGACTCAAAAGTAGCGGGTATCAGGGGCTGCGAAGACACCTCACTGAGTACCGGCGAACCGGCGACTGGCTTAGGAGATGCTTCGTCATTGGTTTTGGACCTCGGCGGTCTGTCTCTGTCCTTTTCTTTGTGTTTTTTGTGTACTCTGGTAGTCAGATTGCTATCCAATGACATTTCAGGGAAATTAAATCTGTTTCCAAAATATTTTGAAGCAAAGATATACCGAAGCTTAATAGTGAGTTGTTTAAATCTAGCACAAAACCGACAGCAAGGCACATTATGTTCTGGGCCTAGGCAAGGAATACAGTACAAATGAAAATCCTTATGAGGTATTTGCTTCCCACAAGTAATGCTATTATTAACTTTTACTGACATTGGTAAGGAGCAAGAAAAGGTTTCCCCAACGGGGTACTTAGCTTTAGTTGAAGACTTCGGTTCTGAAACTTGAATGCGAAAATTTCAGGAGTCGGCTGACCGGCACTTGCGAAATGCTTCTGCTTCAGGCACTGCGTGGCAAGAAAGACTAAAGAAAATGGTGTTGGCTGCATGTTTTATACCCCTGATGACTTGACGTAATGGAAGAGGAGACAGCAACTGACGCAGGACCCAAGACTTTGATATTCAGGCCGACTGAGGGCAACCTGCCAGCAGATTACCCAAATGTAATGACTGCAACAGTGAAACACGAAGAACATCTCCTATTCCTTCATTCAAAATAACCTCTAGCAAAAATACCTCTATCACACCAGTTTCACATACCAAGCTTCTCGGTGTCATAATAGATCAAAAAGATGAAGTTTGACCTACATATTGCCCAAACAATAAAAAAATACATAAAAAACTTGGGAATCTATATAGATGTAGAATATACCTTTCCAACAATACCAAAATCATTACTGCCAGAACCCATCTAGTTTCCATACTTCTCTATGCATCTCCCATACTCACCAATCTTAACAAATCTGATTTATCCAAACTAGAAACATGCTATAACAAAATAGCAAAATTTGCTACTGATTCAACCTTAAGGTCTTACCACTGCCTGTCCCTTAAACAACTATCTTGGGTAGAACTACCTAATCTGCTCAGTCTTAACCAACTCACTACCACCCATCAAATATTTTACCAATCTGAAAAAATAAGCCTTACAAGGTCTTTTAAATCAAATCATCTTGGAAGGCTGTGTTAGCTGAGGCACTAAGTCTTTTAATAAATTTGATTCTTATTTCTCCTGGTTAATAGCCTTTTATGTTAATTTTCTTTTAAATCAACACCTAAACAAATGCCTACTGTAATCCAACAAATCACTAATGGACATGTCTAGAAGTAATAATACCTCAGGAGACTCCCTATACTCTAACTACATTGCAAACATCTGAAATTCCATACCGTTTAATATCAGAACTCAAACCAAGAAAACCAGCTTCAAATCCCTTCTCAAATCCCACTTAATTAACTCTTGGCTATGTACCTGTTCAGACCCAGGCTAAACTATGCAAACGTACTCGTCTTCTTCTTCTGTAGGTACTCAGGCTTAACTACTAACTCTAGCACACACCCCATTTCAGTACTCATTCTTTTTCTTTATTCCAAAAAGTAAACATGGTCATTAGCCTAACAGACTGCATCTTAAACTGTATATAGAATGTCTTTGCCATAACAGATTCTACCCTAAGCTACAGTTCATATCTATCATTTATGTAAACACAGGAAGTCTAACCATTGTATTACATAATCCTACTAAACACCCAAAAGAATGTTAACAAGAGTATTGTGTATTACAACAATGTACTCAGAATGTAACTGTGTATACAATAATGTACTGTCAATGTAAATTCGAGAATGTAGTATGAATGTAGTAGGAATGCATAATGAATATAAATACTTTAATGTATAGTGTAAGCACCTCTGTATAGCAAATTCATTGTAATGCAATTTTTATTATGTAGTATTGTTAGGTAAATGGAGATTTTCTCCCGGGGCCTACACTGAAAACGGGCAACTTCTCCAGTCAGACTTTCCTGGTAAACAAATGTGAAATAAATAAATAAAAATAAAATAAATTCTGTAGAAATGTTCAGCTATACATAGGACAGTGACACTTACAGTAAGGATCCATGGGCTATCTCTGCAGCTCAGTGACCCTCCTATGAAGCTCCTCTGCACCACTCTGATGCAGATTATCATAGCAGTGGCAAAACTATACTTCAGTCTGGAAGATCTCCATACATCATTAGTGCTCCCTTGCAATCAGGTTCCAGATGTCGGTCATCTTGAAGTTCCTTGGCCTGGCTCTCATCCAATGCCCCACTCCAGCACAGACAGTCAGCATCTCTGTGGTCTCCTCTTTGGTCCAGCTGGGTACCCGGAAGTGTCACAGCCTCCTGGAATTAGCCATCATGATACTCAAATGGAAAATGTATTTGAAACAGAAAACTTGAAACATGCTTATTGAGGTCCCACTTAGTAACGTAGAATAGTCTGATCTGTAAATGCATCAATCAGTATTTAAAAGAGGTGCTTATGTCATGTTATCAGATCATTGAAAGATAAATGGACACGTACCATTTATCGATACCTGTTGGGTACTTGTGTGGAGCACCTTTTCGTTACGCCAAGCTATTGGTTAATACACCAAATTTCAAGAACTTACTTGATGAGTGGATGAGAAACCACACATTTGTCCCAGGGGTTCCACCTGTGTCCCTCATTGATGGGGTTGACAAGTTCTGACTGAGGTTTCTTTTTGGAGATAAACTCTTGGCTAGGCTTGTAAGGGCCTCATGGCCATAAGCCTAGTAATCTTCTATGATCCTATGATAAAACCTGGAATTTTAATGAACCTCATTAATTACGTATGGTGCAAGTGACACCTAAAGATGGGTGCACATGATGTGCTCTCACTTTCAGTGATATCTGAGTCATAGGGAGATGATAAGGTAAATTGCAACCTGCTAGCCTTTGTGTTTTGTGGAATATTACCTCTGTTAACATTACTCATTCTCAAATGCACTTGTTTAGAGTTATTTTTTTATTGAAATTGTGTGCTTCAAGACAATTGCTTATAACTTAATTGAGTTCTGTCTGAATTGCTTTTATGCATACAGGTGTTGCCATCTGCTTTAAGGACATGCATTTTTCTATGTGCAGTTGTACAGACAGATTTACATAGCAAAAGTGAAGAGTACATAAAGACAGATTTACAGATCATCTGTATGTCTTACAGGTGACTCCATACACTCTATGCTGTATGTACAGAAACCTATGGATTCCAACAGTATCTGTATGTAACATGTCCTTTTGCTGTTAGAGATATTTCTTCATTGATGGTTCTTAACAAAAGTCTTTTAACTGCTGGCTCAATATAAAAATAATACATACTCTCAGTGGTCTGCTTACTGATACTAAGGTTTTCCAACACTTTCCCTAAGTTGTTCAAATGTCAATTTGTGTAGTATTTAAATGTGAAATACATGCAGACTAATGTGGTATGATACTGTTGTCCATGGACTTCTGTTCAACAGATATGTAGTATAAGGGGCTCGAAGCCCACAGATAGCACAAGTTATGTTGAATTTGCAACTATTATGTATGCAGGCATTGGTGTGACTTTTTATATGTTGCATTATTATCTGTCACAGTCACTGTTTCATGCACTTTGGCACTGCACAGGAATGCATGCTGTTTATGATGACATACACTGTCCACATAATCATCAGTGTCACTAGGCTGCCACACGAATATGATCATGTGTATATCACTGTCTTTCAGATGGCAAACAGACCTAGGGATGCCAATTTCTCTTCAGATGCTCTGAAGCAACATGGACGGAGACTCCTTGGATATGTAGGGAATACAGTATGGAGGAATGAGGTGCTGGCTGACATCACCAACTTAATTAATGTGGCTGGAGGTCAATATACAGTGGATATAAAAGGTTTACACATCCCTGTTAAAATGTCAGGTTTTTGTGATATATATAATGAGACCACAATAAATCATTTCAAAACTTTTCCCACCTTTAATGTGACCTATAACCTGTACAATTCAATTGAAAAACAAACACATATGTTAGAGGAAAAATATAAAAAATAAAACATGTAGAATAAGCTGGTTGAATAAGTGTGCACACCCTTAAACTAATACTTTGTTGAAGGACCTTTTGATTTAATTACAGCATTCAGTCTTCTTGGGTACACACCTGCCATCAATTAAAGAGACTCTGATTAACCCCAAATAAAGTTCAGCTGCACTAGTAGGATTTTCCTGACATTTACTCATAGGATTTTCCTGACATTTACTCAGTTGCCTGCTACAGCAAAAGCCATTGTTCACAGAGAGCTTGCAAAGCGTCAAAGGGATCTCATCGTTGAAAGGTATCAGTCAGGAGAAGGGTACAAAAAAATTTCCACAGCATTGGATATACCATGGAACACAGTGAAGACAGTCATCAAAAAGTAGAGAAAATATGGGACAGCAGTGACGTTGCAAAGAACTGGATGTCCCTTCAAAATAGATGAAAAGATGAAAACTAGTCAGGGAGGCTGCCAAGAGACCTACAGCAACACTGAAGGAGCTGCAGAAATTTCTGGCAAGTACTGGTTGTGTACTGCATGTGACAATAATCTCCCGTATTCTCCATATTTCTGGACTATGGGGTAGGATTGCAAGACGGAAGCCTTTTCTTAGACAGAAAAACATCCAGGCCTCACTAAAATTTGCAAAACAATACATCAAGTCTTCCAAAAGCATGTGGTAAAATGTGTTATGGTCTGATGAGACCAAGGTTGAACTTTTTGGCCACAATTCCAAAAGGTACATTGGGCACAAAAACAACACTTCGCATCACCAAAAGAATACCATCCCCACAGTGAAGCATGGTGGTGGCAGTATCATGCTTTGGGGTTGCTTTTCTTCAGCTGGAACTGGGGCTTTAGTCAAGGTGGAGAGAATTATGAACAGTTATGAACAGTCCCAAATACCAGTCACTTTTGGCCCAAAACCTTCAGGCATCTGCTAGAAAGCTGAACAAGAAGAAGAATTTCACCTTTCAACACGACAATGACCCCAAGCATACATCCAAATAAACAAAAAAATGGCTTCACCAGAAGAAAATTAAAGTTTTGGAATGGCCCAGCCAGAGCCCAGACCTAAATCCAATAGAAAATCTGTGGAGATGCCCTCGCAATCTGACAGATTTGGAGCACTTTTGCAAGGAAGAGTGGGCAAATATTGCCAAGTCAAGATGTGCCATGCTGATAGACTCCTACCTAAGAAGACTGAATGTTGTAATTAAATCAAAAGGTGCTTCAAGAAAGTATTAGTTTAAGGGTGTGCACAATTAAGCAACCAGCTTATTGTACGCTTTTTATTTTTTATATTTTTCCCTTAACAGATTTGTTTGTTTTTCAATTGAATTGTACAGGTTATAGGTCACATTAAAGGTGGGAAAAGCTTTGAGATGATTTAGTGTGGTCTCATTTTTTTATATCACAAGAACCTGGCATTTTAATAGAGGTGTGTAAACTTTTTATATCCAATGTAGTTCCCAGAGAGATTCAGGGAATGACACCAGTGGTGGATCACTATTGATCCCCAATGAGATCACAATATTTCTTGCCTCCCTGCATACAGCAAGTGGGGAGTGATGCATCCCAGGGGGTGGGATAGAAGCAGGAGTTCCAGCCAAAACATGTGTCCTACTTTACATGACATGGTTGACTGTAGCGTAAATTATTGCATATTGCTGCTGCATGAATATTCATATATTGTCATTTCAGATTTCTAGCTGCAGAATAGAAGCATGCACACAGATCTATCCAGGGTAATGACAATGTGTAATGACATGTACTTTAACAACTATAGTACAGACAGAACAGTGCAACCAACCTGTGTAATGCTGTCTGCATTAATATTCACAATTTCATCTTCTTCTGAACAACACTAGGGAATGGCAGGTGAATGCCTCCATATTGTGTTACTGTAACCATTACCTGCTATTTTTTCAGCCTCCTGCCATGGCACTGCTGTTTATTGTCATACTGACATTTCTATAACATTGTACACTACAGGTAGATCCAGGAGGCCCAAGTTGTACAGGTGCAAGTACAGACAGACCAGGTATGCTACCGCAACAAGCTCATAGTTTGCAGCAATGTGTAGCAGACCTGTGATATATGACATTACTGTCACTGTTTTTCAACACAAGGATATCTGGCTAACAGGTGCAATGCCCGGCATGTGCATATCTGCAGCCCCTGTTACTGTGTCATACATGTCATGCTGTCAGTATTCTATTGCCTGCATACATGACTGAGTTGTCTTTCTCTTTACTTTTCCACTGCAGGATCCACTGTACAACATACATCTCAATCTCTTAGAGTAAGAAATCTGGACAAAGCCATGAGAAAAGTGGTACAAATAGGGACAATTTCTAAATATTGCTCTTACAGACTTAGAAAGTTGATAGAATAACAGGTTTTGCATTAGCATGAATATTCTGAAGGGTATGAAGTCTAAAATTCAAATGTCTTTCTTTAATGATTTGCCACTATTTTGACAGAAAGCCACAATTTTATGAAAAATGGACAAAAAATATAAGGCAAAAATCTGGACATTCTGCGAAAATCTGTACAGTTGAGAGGTATGCTGTACAACACACAGAGTCATAACAGCGGGAGTCTGTCAGTGGTATGCTATTACCTATCTTTCATTCGTGTCATTGCTGCAGGATCCACAGTACAACACAGACTCACAACAGTGGGAGTCTGTCAGTGGTATGCTATTACCTATCTTTCATTCGTGTCATTGTTGTTACTCCTGTTCTTGTCCTCCAATAATATGTCCTTCTACCCATTCATAGAACAGACTGCATCATCATCCAGTGCATAAACAAGTGGTATGTCTATGTAAAACCTACTGTATGTTTTTATATTGTTCGAATGGTTCTTACTGGCGATGATGTGATCAATAATGCCTACATTTTTCCTACTATAATTGAAATACATCCCTTTTATACTGTACTGTCTTCCCAGGAGGACTTGTCAAGTGTGAGTTATATTTGTATTCATCACATATGTTATGTATGTTGGCTGTGTAAACTAATTTTCAACTCCCTGTTATGTAGATTCTGTGACTCATACACAGACAAGACCTAATGGTAAGTCAGTATTATCTGTAACATCACAGTGAGATATATATGTCATATGTGTTTAATGATATCCAGCATGTGATGTAAACACTTTGTCCTGATCTGTGTCATCTGTCTCTTCTTTTAGCATAGCAACTATCTGTATCCTCCATTACTTCATCCAGCTATCATGATATGGAATATGATGTGTCTCAGTATGGTACCATGGCTCCTGGCACACAGGACACTGACATGGTCATGTAGATGTTGCTGTAGCCTTAGATGTGGAGGGAAACTTGTTTAGCCATTCTGACAATAAGGGGACATTGGACGATGGACAAGATGAGGCCCATGAACAACAGACCCAAGTTGACTCTGCTGCTGATGTTGACAGTTCCCCCACCCCACTGATACTGGCTATCATAGTAGATGTAGGTGTGCAGCTGGTTTGCAGGGCCAGGTGTTAGACGGTATCCTCCTACTCCTACAGGCAAATGAACATACCCAGCAATGTTATGGATGTGACATCTGTGCACTTGCCTGTGCCACAGATCATGTTGCACACCAGCTGGCTATGTTGCATGAAGGATATGAGCGCAGACACAGTGACGTTATGCTCAGAATGAAGGTGTGTTATCTGTGGCAAGGTCAGTAGAATCCCAGGCCTCTACAGTATTACAGCAGTCCCATAGTACAAGCAGAGTTCTGTGAGCCCTAACTGTGCATAGCCAATTGCCACATGAGAGAGGCAGTCCCCCTCTCATCAGAACCCAACCTTGTCCATTGAGTATCTGTGTCTATGCCCCAATATGAACCCCTGCTGGTCCATCTTCTGCAGGCCCAGGAGTTATGACCAGACAGTCAAGTTGCACTCATACTCCTTCACCTCCAGATGATGCTGTCACACCCTCAATCTACTCTGTGGAGCAATCTGGGCCAAGTGTTTCCATACATGGTAGAGAACATCAGACCACTGTATGAGCCATCAGCATGGGGAACCTAGAATGCATTAGAGCAACACTCTTTCCTGTACTGTCATCCTCACCTTGTGGCAATGATGACTGCAGGATACTGACACTGTCTTCTGTCTGTGTTTGTTGACATGTCAGATGCCACGTGAGTCCAACAATTCTACTAACCGTAGCTGACTTCATCTGTTACATTACTTTATCCATAGTGTACAGGCAAAGGAATCCGAACATGGAAAACTTTACAATACAAAAAAATAAGAAGACAAAGAGGAAAAGTAGAAAAGAAGATTAGTAATGGAGAAGTTAAAGAAATAGAAACTGAGGTTATGGAGTACTTGTGAAGTGAAGGATTCCGTGTAGAAAATCTAACTCAGAAAGCACCACAGTAGGATAGAGCAATAGACATACAAATTAAGGAGAAACCAGTGGAACAGGAAGCAACTAGTCAGTTGCCATATGAACATATTTGGGAGCCTTCCACAGGAAACCAGTATAAATGCTCACTTGAATCTGGACAGCAAGGGAAGGAACAGGAAATTGTGGCAACTTTGACACAGTCAATGATGATGAGTAATAGGCTAGTGACTTCTCATATGACAGAGTAATGGATGACACAGGATGAAATTGAACATAATGTGCCACAGGAAGATGCTATACAACTTTTTATAGAATGCCCACAGAAAATGGAGAACAACAAATGTGCCCTTAGTTTAGAAAAAAATGAGCTAACAGAAGAGTTGCTTGATTTAATACAGATAGACAGATATATTAAGATCAATGAAAGAAATAGACTGCAGAAGGTCAATAAAACCCAAAAAGTTCAAAGTTCGATAAAAGAAATGAAGACAGTAATTAAGACTGTCCACAGAGATCCATGCGATATCACAGAAGTAAATAGGATATATTACTGTGCAGCTAAATTAATAAATGATAAAATTCTACAAAAAGAACACAGGGTAGTAAGGGAAAGGAAGGAGAGAAATTGAATATCATCATGGAAATATCAAATAGAGAAAACTATAAAGCAATTACGACAAGAAGTATCACTGTTAAAAGAGTATAGAAGAGGGAACAGATCAATAAAAATACTCAGAAAGATAGATGTGATAAAAGCAATGTCCAGTTTTATAACTGATCAGGATTTATCATGCACTTTCACAAATAATAAACTAAAAATATCAGCACAGGCAGAAAAACCTAGAAGATACACAGACAAATATAAAGGAAAAGTACAAGATAAGCAATGTATTGATGACTCATAAAAAGTTTTATAGAGAATTGGGAAACAAGGTAAAAGGAATTGAAAGACCACCAAAAAAAGAAGAAATAGATACATTTTGGAGAAGTATTTATGAAGATCCTGTGAAACATAACAAAGATGCTAAATGGATAGAAGTAAAAGAAAGAATAAGAATTTCAAAGTTACAGGATATGAAATGGGATAAAGTAACAGCCAGAGAGATTGAAACAAAGTTAAGAAAAGCCTCTGATTGGAAAACCGCATGCCCAGATACCATACCTAACTTCTGGTTAAAAGTATTAACATCTTTGCATGAGGATTTAGCCATGAGTAAAAACTATTTATATTCGCTCCCCGAACAGACACCAACCGGGCTAACAACAGGAAAAACAATGCTCCTACTTAAGAGTGAACCTGCAAGCTACCCTAAAAATTATAGACCAATAACTTGCCTTCCAACAACATATAAACTATACACTGGAATTGATGCTGACAGAGTTTATAGTCATTTAGAAGAAAACTCAATTATAGCAATAGAACAAAAAGGCAATAGAAGAAAGTCATATGGAACAAAGGATCATTTGTTGTTAAATAAAGTCATAGTGAAGAGCTGTAAAAAGGGGAAGAATCTAAGCATGGAATGGATTGACTACAAATAATGCATTTGAGTGTATTTCACTTTCATGGATAAAAGAGTGCTTAAAAATGTATAAGATACACCCTACACTGATAAACTACATAACAACGACCATGAAACATTGGCAAACCACTCTGCAGTTAAGCCATGATAAAGATCAAATTATTATTCCAGGGATAAAAATCCAAAGAGGGATATTTCAGGGTGACTCTCTATCACCATTCCCCTTTTTCCTTGCCCTTAACCCATTAAACTGTCTGCTTAATAGATTAAGTCATGGCTTCTCTGTGTTGATGATTTAAAATTGTATAGCTCATCAGATGAGGAACTGAAAGCACAAGTGCAACTAGTCAAAGCTCTTTCAGATGATATAAGAATGTCATCTGGTCTTGATAAATGTTCAAAATTAACCTTTAAAGCAGGAAAGCTGCAGCACCAAGAAAACATCAGTTTGGGACAATAATGTAATATAAAAGAACTTGAGCAAAAGGGACTGTATAAATATTTAGGAATTGATGAAGGATCAACAATAAAACATGAACAAATGTGAATAAAACTTAGTAAGGAATATTTTAGAAGACTTAAATTAATCCTAAGAACAGCGTTGACATCTAAGAACAAAATTCAAGCTATAAACCAGTTTGATTTTCCTGTCCTAACTTACAGTTTTGAAGTGACTGACTGGCTCCAAAAGCTGTTGGATAGATTAGACAGAAAAACAAGAAGGATGCTTCATGCTCATCAAATGATTTATAAAAATCGGTGCATACCAAGATTATATAGTCCCCGTTCTGAAGGAGGTATGGGCCTCCTTAAAAGTGATTACATGTATACATCTGCAATTGTGGGACTGCATACATATCTAAGTTGACCTCACAAGACCCAAACATAGTGAAAGTTTTGAAACATGAGGAGAATAAATCTAAGATGACTTCTCTTCTTAGTCTAGTAGAAGCATATCAGCGTCAAGCGGGAATGAAAATCAAACCAGAAGAAAATAAAAATCATGCAGCAACTGAATGTGCCACAAAATGAAAGAATATACAGTAAAGGATCACATGAGAAGGCAATAAATGTGGAAAATGCATAAATATAGTTGCAAGTATAGAAAACTCCTGGAAGAACTTCATGTTGATCAGGATCGAATGCAGGAATAGTTAAGGAGTGATGAATTCAAACCAAAAGATGAAAGGTTAAGATTAGCAGCCCAAGACAGAGGGCTGCGTACACATTGATTTACAAAGTCCACTGAATATGTGGGAGAAAGAGACATATGTAGGTTTTGTAAAACAGAATTGGAAACAGTCTCACACCTTGTTGCAGGCTGCGATATACTAATGGCAGAAGGAGTGTATACTGAAAGGCATAAAAATGTGGCAAGACTGTTGTACTGGGGATTGTGCAAACATTATGGCATTGAAGTGGCAAACAAACACTGGAAACATGAGTCACAAAGCATCATAGAAAATGATGAAGTTGAGATCACATGGGATCACCCATTACCAACAGTCCAAATGAAAGATGCGAGAAAACCAAATATAGTGGTCCATGTAAAGAAGACAAAAGTAGCATTAATCATTAAAATTGCTACACCCAGTGACTACAGTGTCTTGTGTACAGAGAGACACAAAGTCATAAAATATCAGGATTTGCAGGCAGAAACGAGTGCAATGTGGAAGAAAGATACCCAGACAGTTCCAACAGTAGTAGGAGCAATAGGTCTTATAAAAAACAATCTACAATCTTATTTAGATATGTTACCAATACACGTAACTCCATATGAATTGCAGGAGTCATTACTGGGCACATTGCGAGTGCTGCGAAGATCACTTTTGTCTGACATCAAAGACTGAAACAGTACTAATTTCATGAACTTTAATCATACTTTGACTTAGGAATGGAGTCCATTCCTATCATGGTATTAGAAACCCAAAAGACTTGGAGAAATTAAAAAAAAAATACAGTGATATATTTTGCTTGTAATATTAAAAGT
Source organism: Protopterus annectens (assembly GCF_019279795.1). NCBI lineage: Eukaryota > Metazoa > Chordata > Ceratodontiformes > Protopteridae > Protopterus > Protopterus annectens. Next base: position 754,404,685 of record NC_056727.1, read on the forward strand.
TCTGCATTATATCCTGGGTTGTTTACCTGTGTGCAGCTTATTACAGTGGAGAAACAGGAATGTGTTGCACTGATGTGAGTCCCTTATTGTATGCCATACACTGATACAATAATCTGAGTCTGTATGCATACCTGTGTCAGCTGTGCCCTGAGTTGACGATCCTGGTGGTGACACATTTGTATATGTTCATGATGATATATGTTATAATTATGGTGTAATGTCTGATGCTCAGTGTGTACATCTAGTGGGTAATTGCAATTAGATGCAATCCATGCTGCTGTGGTGGGGCAAAACCTGAACATCAGTTTTAATCTGTGTACTCATGTACATGTGTCTTGTCATAACTCAAAGTTGTGGGTCAAATGCTGCCATGTTGCCTGGGCCTGTACATATGGTTGCACCCCATGTTGCCTACATCTGTGTCATTTACCCCCTGTGTCCTCCTTTTCCTCCAGTGACACCTATGGGATGTCATCTTCAGATATCTGAGATTCTTGTGATAGTTCACCCACACCTGCAGTCGACAGAATGCCATGTGCTGTAGTCAGCATAGTGTGCAGCCTGGTGCACATCATTATCATCTGTGCTGCCTTCTCAGGTGTATACTGCAGTGCACACCTGGATGTGTCCAGATATCTGAAGCTAGTCTTCAGTATATTAAACACATGCCCTACAGTGTTTCAGGTTGCTGCGTGTGGTCTACAGTAGGCCTTGTCTGCAGGGTTGGATGGTTTATGGTACAAGGTCATTAGCCACAGCTCAAGTGGATAACCCCAGTCACCTGTTGTGGGGAGTAAGCACACATTTGATCGGTATGGGTATTGTTGCCAGGAGTATCCTTAATTTACACCCTAGCTGTGTACCTGTACTTACACAGTAGCAGTCCCTGAGGTTATACACCTTTCTGGAATGCAGCCCTCAGTCCACTTTCCCGCTAAATGACAACATCATGGACACTTCCAGAGTGTGTGGTCATGATGTTTGTTGTGCTGCCATCTGCTGCACACATAACCTGGCAGTACAAGGATGGCCAGCCCTTTCTGTTTATATATTATTCGGCTTCAGGATGTACTGGTGTTTTGATCGGTATGTGTGTCCAAGCTACTGCAATAGAAAGTGGATGTGCTCATATTGCTGCACATTGCTGCCAGGAATTTTGGCAAGACATATCTGAAAGCTGTCTGTGACACTCCCACAGCATCTCTCATGTGTCTCTGGAATGTCCCAGATGTAAGTACATCCAGACTGAGACACACTGTTTTTTAAGGGGGGGAAGTTTCCTTGCAGGGTATGCACATACATGTGCGAGGTACACATGTTGCAGACAGCTTGCAATAGTTGTCTGTCTAGCCAATATCTGTCAATTATTTGCTGCTCTGACAACTGGTTTAGTTGTAGCCTTGCTCTGACTATTGTTGGCTGCCTTTTAGGGAGCACAGCCACAGCCTCATTTATGACTCGAATCATTGGAGTTGGAGTCTGTTGTAGTTCATTAACTGATGGTTGCATTATTTTCTTTTTTTCAGTATAGTTAAAGAATACACCAGAATCTGTAGAAGTAGCTCCCATGCCTTGTGGAGGCTCTAGAATACGCAGAGGATTTTGGAAACTGAGTCAGCATTGCAGCTTTTCGCACCTGATGTGTTTTGAAATCTGACAGGCATGTGCGAAATCTGTAATTTTTCTACACTGGATTGCTAAGAACTCTGAGTGCTTTCTTCATGTTTTCTGAAACTGCATCCACGTCCACAGCTGGTGTGCTGAACTCTTCCTTCAGCATTCTACGCTGTCTGCAAGTACCTTCCATGAACTTTAAGGAATCCAGCCCATTGTTTATAAATTGACCTAACAATAGTGCTAAATACAAAGACAAGACTGAGAGAGAATAAAAACATCAGAAATTCAACTTACACAGAAATACAAGAAAGCAAAACTTAAAAAAAAAAAAAATAAAGCAATTCTTGCACTTGTGTTTCAGCCATTAATTTACATCATCATCAGTGTATATAAAAGTATAGATAAGGCAAAAGGCATATTTTATTTTTGTATTAAACAGACTTGTACTAATGCGGTTAGTGGGAAGAATATTAGCCTAAGAATTAATAAATGTAAATGCAAATAGCTTCTTGCATAATTTAAAACAGAACTCAACTTACTGTATTTCGCAGGCATGTATAAGCAGTAGATTACTAAATACCAGTATACCAATGCAAAATGTAGAGTCGCCTGCAGCTGAATATGGCAATTAAAAAAGAATCCCAAAGAGATTCTGTTCCAGCTTCACAGCTTCCTGGCCCACAGTAGATGTAATAAACTCAGGTGATACCTTAGATTTAAGCAAAGGAAATTAAATACCCATCCTTAGGGAAATGGAATAGAATTACCAGATGAGAGAGGAACATACATACAGGAAGAATGGCCATTTTGGGTGAAATGAAAGCACAGAAATCGTTTAGCACTATTTTTTTGTCCTTTTCTAACTGGGTACAATAATGCATAACCTCAAATAACATAGCAAAGCATGCCAAGATTGTTGATGTCTGTCAGCACTTGCCACAGCTCTAATGATAAAGAACTTACCTACTTAAGCCAGCAGAAATAATGTAATTATATGCATGTTGCCTGAAAAGTTTATTGGCTTAGTGAAATGAGTTAGTAGCTTAAATATTTATGACAAATTATATTACTCCTTTTGTCTGCATCCATACTGCATGAAGAAGTAATTACAGGCAAATGCAGTCCCTGACCTCAAATTACTTTTGAGGTGGAGCTTCACAAATCTGTATCTGAAATACTGAACTCTCCATGAAGTATATAACGCATTAGCTGTGTATGAATGACGCATTATTTAACATTACCAATTTGGTTCTATCTACGTGTATTAATGAGAGAAGCAATCTTATAAATAAATTACTTAAACCAACAGAAACACACTCCAGGATTCAATAAACTTCCTATAGGCTTAGTGCAAAGCCTACATGGAGTTTACATGTGTGCATGGCGGTGCATGGCAAGCAGCAGCATGCAATGCATATTCATGCCACGCACCATGTTTAAACAAGGTTTTGTGGCTGGCAACAGGGTTTCTGGCCAGGAAACCATGTAAGTGAACATGGATAGTACTCCTGTTTAAATCAGAGCACTCACAGCCTGCAGTTTTGCATGGAATGTTACAATGATCACCATGGCTTCACAGATGGCTCTCAATTTCTTAGTGCAAGACATCTGGACAAAGGCCAACATAATGGGCGCCAATGACCTAGAAATAGGAACATATTTGACATAGTTGCTCTATAGAAATATGTTAGAATAACCAGAGGTTTGTGTTAAGAAACATGTTCTAAAGGATTTGAATTATGAAGCTCAAATGTATGTAATATTGGATCACATCAATCCTGAGATCATCCCAGTGATATGGCAGAAAGCTACAAATTTGATAAGGAACACATCTGGACATTCTGTGAAAATCTGGACAGTTGAGAGGTATGAATGCCAAGTATATGGTCCAAACGCAGTACATGGCAGTATATCTACAGAGCAAAGTATTGTGATATCCTATTCCTGGCATTCTGTATCAAAGCTGTGTAAATGATCTGTAATGGTACACTGACTGCAATGTAAAATTAACACTCAGGGGAAGTGTGTGTATTGAATAGGGACACACAAATGAATTGTGGGAATGAACACAGGGAAAGAGGACAGGTAAAACAACCTAATGTAGAGCAGATGAGGGCATATCAATGGAAGATGATAGTAGCAGCAACACCAATCACATATCTATACGGTACAGCAGGGAATGCACAGTGAAAATGTGTATTATGTGACTATCACACACTGTAACATAAACATGGAGAGGATGTCTATGTGAAATAAGCATCCTTACATGAATAATGCAGAGGACATCTATTAGGAATCTGACATACAACTGGAGTAGGGTGCATATTGTGAAGATGTGCAAACTGATTTACCTGAATATGAGTGTAATCTCAGAAGAGGTCTCCAGCAAGTGGGACACAGGTAAAGGCTCATAGACAACATTAAAAGAACCAACCACAATCATGGACAATATCGGAATAATACCACCAGTAATCCCATGCCTCTGACTTAACGTATGTGATTCAGACTGATAAGAGATGATTCTGCACAAAAACACTTGTACAACTATTATGATACATACACACTCTATGAGGGTAATCATGCACACTATCTTGGCACTGTAACATCTGCTGCAGGTGTTAGGAGGGACACTGCTATACCTGTATATGACAATATGAGCAATACAGGCTAGCTGACTGGTGTGCATGGCATATATATATCAAAAAAAAAAAAATATATATATATATATATATATATATATATATATATATATATATATATATATATATGTGGCACAGTCCACACCATCATGAATGATATCCATGCCATTAATGTTGTCAAACACCTATGTATGTAGTTTGTACAACACCAGAACAGGTAGCACACATGCATCTGGTGTAACAAGTTGATGGGTGTTCCGCACCATCAGACAGTCAAGTTCATGCCACAAAAAGAATAGCTTGGTATGGCTAATAAGCTGTGTGACAGCTCACTGTGATAAAGGTGGTACACTTCAGCTGCACATCAGTGGAAGCTGTGTAGGCAAATGAAGAAGGGTGCATTGTACGCAGTTATTGGTGTGACGAAGGCCGGGAACTATTGAGGTATAATGGCCTCGGATGTGGATATCCTTCACATACTCAGTACTTGTGTTACATACAAGGAAGTAGTCAGCACTGTGACCACAAGCTGGTGTATGTTCCACTTAACATCTACCCCAGGATACAAGTCTTACCTATTGGTCTGATTAGAGGGTGTGATGTCCACATTATACTTGGGTTGTGTGTTTGTTTGCCTGACACAACCCCCCCCCCATGTTTTCCTGTCATTGCAGGTGTTGTCATGGCTGTGGCAGCAATCTTTGTTATGTGTTGATACTGTCTGTATTATACCAATATCACAGTTGGAGTCAATGATTGTCAACAATCTGTAGTCCTTTAGGCAGTCGTTTGGACACAGTGTTTGTATGTTATCTGCAATGTCCATCACTTTAGTAATCGACAGGAAAGGGTCTAGCAGACAGCCTGATGTAAGGATCTGATCACTAGATCTGAGATATAGGTCACTTCACACATTTCAAACATAGTGAGATGCCACGTACGTGATACACTGGCCTACCAACTTGATGATATAGTTGTTTATGGCCACATCTGACAGTGTTGACAGAATACCTCAGTGTGGATTTGTGTCAAATGTCTTGGCCTGGTCCAGTTCCACAGGATGATAGTCCTGTCATCATGCATGCCCTCTATGGCCTCTCAGAGGATATCTATCAGATGTAACAGACATGCTGTAGCATTAACAACCCACACAGGTCTGTGGCACACAGCCGAGATATTACTAGTGTCCATTTAGAAAAGGTCCATGATGACATGTTGATCTACCTCACAGTTGAGGACAGTAAGGATGTGTCTACACATGCATGCATCAAGTGCTGTCCCCCAAGCCCAGATGGATGCATGTTGATGTACACCATTCTATGGGAGCATAGCCCATGTGGAGGGCGTGTTGAATTGTGTATTCAACTGCATCAGGAAGGTGTAGGTGCTGAGTCATGCCATAAGTGATCTGTGATGTTGTCCCAGCTGATTCTGAGTGATAGGCCTGGATAAAGGTAAGACTGTCCATACCACCTATCGTGATCTGGCCTAGGATTTTTACATGATCCCCCATGCAGGTATCATTAAGAAACTTTCACAGCTGGGGGTTAACCCTTATGTCACTAGATGGGTAACCAATTGGGAAACCAACAGAACACATACTATTAAAATTGGTGAATCAACCTGTACCATTAGAGCTGTCACCATTGCCAAACCCCAGGGATCTGTACTTGCCCCTTTATTGCTTTTAATCTATTTCTCAATAGTTTAGGCTAAAGTAGATGGCCTTTGGCTTACAAAGATTGCTGATTCTTGCATATTGGGTGCAATCATTGAGTCCACCAACGATGATAACATATTACAAGAGGAGTTAATACAGACAAATGATTGGTGACAAAGGCACATGATCTACAAATAAATGCAGAAATGTGTCTTTATGTTGTCCTTCTGAAAAGTGGAATTTTATGCTAATTAAAGCATTGACAACAGTCCTTCCATGCTGAAACCCAGTGATGCAAGCACTGGGAACACATGTAGATAGCAATCTGAACTTCAATCACCAAGCGTCCACACTGGTATTGAAAGCCTATGTTGTGCACATCATAAGTCATACCATCATATTCAGATCTCAGGATTATATGACAGCACTGTGCTCAAACCTCATCAGAACACTAATAAAGTAAAATGCTCTGTTTTGCATGTACCTCACCAGACACATGCAGAGCAGTTGGAGAGACCACAGAGGTTTCTCATTAAGAAAATAAAGGGCCTACAAACCATGCTCTAATGTATGTGGCTAAACTGAAAGCCATGACACTGTAATCTGTATCATATAGGATGAGGTGATTTCTGCCTGGCCTGCAGGCCAGTCTCTGACCCTGCCCAGGTTGGAATAATGCATATCCACAAATCAGATATAGCTGATTACATCAGCAGTGTCTGTTGAGTAAAATATGGTAATAACAGTGTTGCACATGCTGGTGTAAAGATCTCTCTGTAATATTAGGCAAGAGCACAAACACACACACACACACACACACACACACACACACACACAGTTGACTGCAATGAGAATAGAAATTCCAACTAAGTACACAGACTACAGACCTCTGTATTTAAGGCAAGACCCATAGCTCAAGTCTGACTTGGAGTGTCTCAGATAACACTTTATAACTGATGCCATCAGCAGTGTCTGTTGAGGAGAATATGTCAATAACAGTGTCCCACATGCTGGTGTAAAAGGCTCACTTCAATGTCAAGCAAGAGCACAAACACAACCAGTTGACGGCAAAGAGGACAGAACCCCAACCTATCAAACTGCACAGACTACAGACTTCTGTATTTAAGGCAAGCACCACAGCTCAAATATGACTTTGAGTGTCTCAGACAACACTTTACAGCTGATGACAACAGCAGTGTCTGTTGAGGAGAATATGGCAATAACAGTGTCCCACATGCTGGTATAAAAGGGTCTCTGTAATGTCAAGCAAGAGCAAACAAACCCCCAGTTGACTGCAGAGAGAACAAAACCCTTACCTATCTAAGTACACAGAATACAGAACTCAGTACTTTACGTAAACACCATGGCACAAGTCTGACTATTATAAGACTGCAGGTCAACTTATAGTAGATGACATCAGCAGGCCATGTTGGAGAGAAGATGTTGGGAGGCCTGCACGAAATGGATGTTTAGGTATGTGCAAGTATCAAAATACTGTCAATCCATGGGATTGGGACAGTAATTGTAGGATGCACACTTCTGCTTTTCTGTCTAGACACTGAGAGCTGACTGCAGTGAGAACAGAACCCCAACTTATCTAAGTATACAGACTACAGAGCTCAATACTTCACACATGAACCATGGTACAAGTCTGACTTTTACAAGACTATAGGTCAACTTATAGTGGATGACATCAGCAGGCCATGTTGAAGAGAAGATGTTGGGAGGCCTGTATAGGTTCATAGCTTCATATGTTCACAGGAGGTTACTAGCCTAATGGCCCTAGGGTGTTTACTAGCCGAGCTGTGTAAAAATACAAGTACCCTTATTAAGCATAGTTAGATGGTCATTGTTAGCAAAGCAATTTCGTGATCAGCACTGAATAACCCTGTCCATAAGGGACACAGGTGCCACCTCAGAGATAAATTTAAAATCACACATCCAGTTGTCAAGGTTGCACTTAAATAGCGTCATTGAGGATCACTGTTTCACACACAGTGGGAGCCTATTATAGAGGATTGTCAAATGTTGGGAGATATATCTGTCTCCCCAGCATGTTCTGTTTATGTCACAGGCTAGGTTGAGATCCCTGGAACAAGTTATTCTTGTCCCATTTGATCTGAAGATGGCCAGCATTTCCAGTAGGTCAGGCTCTCAAACAGCTCTGTAGGCCAGGCATAGGTCACCTCTCAGCAGCCTGCATGATACTGAGCACAGTGACATGTCTTTCAGTCTTTCCATGTATGTCATGTTTTGGAGGCCCTGGATTCTCCTGGTCACTAACCTCTTTGTTTTCTCCAGTTACTGCAGGTGTCTGGTAAGGTACAGACAGAAACGAGCATTGCACTCAATTAGTGATCCGATAAGGGTAGAGTACAGAATAGCTTTGACCTCCCTTGTCTTGGATGTGATGGCCTTATTTATGATGTGTGCAATGTAGAATGTATGTCTCACTACTATGGACACACAGTCATTGAAGTGTAGATTGCTATCAGCATGTGTTTCCAAGTCTTGAAACACTGTGTTTGAGCTTAGAGGGGTGCTATGTATATCATAATTAGCAGGAGTATTTAATTGCCAAAGGGGACACTGAAGCATTGTTTGCTTTAATGTTCAGTCCATGAATGAATTTGGAACCAATATTTGTCTGTGTCAGCCCATTCTGAAATATGTTACCATCACGGGGGGCACTATATGACTGCATCCAGTTGACAGTCATTTGCAAACTTGGTAAACCACAACCCATCTGGGTCTTAGAGAAATAGTTTACAAACAGTTGAGGGTCCAGCACAGATCCTTGTGGTATTCCACTGGTAAGTGGTCTAGTGCTGGAGGTGCAGTCCCCAACTTTGACAGTGTGTGTTTAGTTGGTGAGCCATCTAGTAATGTATAGGTTAATTCCCAGGCAGGAGATTTTCTCCATGATACATAAATGGGAGATAGTGTCAAAGGCCTTGGATAACTCATCATACATGATTTGTCCTGTTATCCCTCATCCAGGTCTTTGGGGTTAGTATCAAAGATGTCCACTAGGTTTAATAAGCAAGATCTACCCTTGACAAAACCAAAATGGGTCAAGTCAACTGTATTGAAGGTCACCTATGTCCATGTGGATAAGGTCCATGCTAATTCCTTCTTTAGCCTTGCAGATAAGGCCTTTTAGGCTTATGGATTAATAGTTCTAGTTCTAGTTCTACATGTTACCAAAATGATGTGCATCTCATATCACACAACATTTGATATTAATTTCACTCCATCAACTGCCAAGTCATATGTAATGCCCAAGGAATTATTCTGAATGTGTGTGCTGGCAACCCTGGCAGTTATCATGACTCCCATATCTGGCACACATCACAGCTGTACCAGATGTTTGCTAGGTGGGGGCATCCCACAGGGCCATTTACTGGGGGTTGCTGGCTATGCCCTGGAACATTGGCTGATGACACCCATGAGAAGTGCAAACACACCACACCCACAGAAGAACACCATAATGAGGCCCACGCTCAAACTAGAAATATCATATACCATGTGTTTGGGCTTCTGAAGTCATGGTCCCAGTGCCTAGATATATCAGGTGGAACCTATAATCGACCCACGTGTACACTAATATTCACAGTATGTGCTATCCACAATCTGATCTTGTGGAAACAGCTGCAGCAGGATCAGCAAGGGGAAGGCACACACATTCCCCCTCCAATGCCTAGGTCACCATAGTGACAGTCAGAGGAGGACTCGGAGGAGGAACCCCAGCTGCTGTCCCTGTAGCCAGATGTAGGCATGCTCAGTATGCCCTTGCTTTGGCAAAGAGACAGTGCATAGCACATTCACTGACCACCTAGGGACATAACACCTTTCTCCTACTCACATACATATAGTAAAATTGATGCCAGACAACTCATACAACCTTTACCTCCCCATGCATTGGCTGTGTACTGCTTGCATCAAAGTCAGCCCTGAACTAAAGGTGTGTCAACTGCTGCATTTGCAAGGTAAGTCCTGAACATAGAGTGCATTCTTTAATAACATTATGGCATAGCCTTGTACTTCCTAACATGGTACAGTAAGCAGGTAAATAGTGGTGGATTTGTACAGAAAGTACTTTAGCATGTGACACCAGACAATTATATCATTTATACATGTCCTTTAGTAATAAGTAGGCCTCAGGCATGAAAGATACACAGTCCATACCTCTGAAGAACACTGATGTTTCCTGTATTACTTCAGTTTAGCTCCATACCTTGGTACTGGTAAATCATTGAAGAGAGACATTATAAAGTGATGATGCACATTGCAGTTTCAGATTTCAGATCTGATTGTGTCATAACAGTAACTGAGTCTTGTTCACCTCCCCCAAAAAAGAAGAGTAAACCCTTGTTCCTGCCCTAACAGTAACTCACCTATGCTACCCCAAGAAGAGCATTATATGTGTTTGTGCCATCCAACCTGGACTTCATTTGTTGACAAATGAATATCATATTATTCCCAGTTAATATCCTCTCCCATGTTAAGGCCAATTATATAGAATGGCTTACACACTGTGTGTGTTAGATAACTGATAAATTATCAAGTAACACAGAAAGGTAGCAAAGAGCTGTATATCTGTAAGCATAATTATGACAGGTTGTTTGCTCACTAAGTGCTCTATGTTCAACTATAGTAAAGAGAATTAAATGTACAAATCACAGCTGATGGTTTGATAGCATTGTACATTCTGATACCGTTGATTGTGTGAAGAATGCCTTTCCATTTTGTTGGCACAAAGCTGTTCATGTGGTCAAGAGGACTAAAGCATCTCTCCTGTTTTCTGAAGCTGTAGTGATGCGATGGTTCAAATCCTAACATTTGTAGAAATTTGTGATGTGTACTATCAAGTTTTATTGTGCTTGTAGAGATTTTGCGTATGTGTTCCTTAGTTTTAGAATCGTTTCCTATTTGTCTTCTTTTAATTTCAGCTTTGCTAGATGAGCCACATCCTGAAGAAACATTTGGCTAAGCTTGTCTTGTTTGTGCAATACATAACACTGCAGAAATGGGAAAACCAGATTTCCCAGAAAGCAGACACCCAAAAACAGAAAATGGACACATTCAATTAATGCTTTTTGCCATAGTGAAAATCCAGCTTAGAGTAAAGATGGGACTGGGTTATAGTGGCAAGCATTAGCAATGCACCTCACATTTGCATACTGCTTCCCTGCTCCCAAACAGGCCTAGCTCACATGCGTGCACACTTTGTTAACCATTGCACAAATCTAGTGCTTGTTTTGCTATGGAATTATACATATGATATTTTATTATCACTGTTTATTGTCCAGTTCCTTTGCATGACATAAAACTACATGTGGAAACATTGCAAGCTAAGGACACAATATAATATAATATAGTATAATATAATATAATATAATATAATATAATATAATATAATATAATATAATATAATATAATATAATATAATATAATATGATATAATATAATATAATATAATATATTAATATATATAATATAATTATAATATATGTTATGACAATAATAATAATATTTTATTTATAATACATTCATTTGTCCCCCCGTAAACTACCCCAAACAAGCACTACAACCCTGGGGCCTCATTACCTTTTCCACACATATATCAACCACAATACAAAGTGTTTTATATAATGTTGTGTGCTCACTCATGGATAGGGCCACTTGGTGGTGTTCACAGCTTTGCTCTGCAAAACTCAAACAACCAAGTATGCTCAGTCAGGGTACTTGTATTGTTACACAGCTAAGCTTCCAAACAGTCTACTGCTATTAGGCTACTAGCCTCAGATGACACTATGAAGCAATGTACCTATGCAGACCTCCCAACCTCTTCTCTACCACATGGCCTGTCAATGCCATCTACTATACGTTCACCTGCAGTCCTATTAAAATCAAAGTTGTGCTATAGTGCGTGTGATAAGTACTGTGTTCTGTAGTCAGTGTCCTTAGATAGGTAGGGGTTCCATTCTCACTGCAGTCAACTGGGTGCGTGTGTCTACAGAGAATAGCAGAAGTGTGTATCCCACAATTACCTCTCCAATGGCATGGCTTGCCAGTTTTTTGAGACTTGCACAAGCTTACATATCTATTTCATGCAGGCCTCCCAACCTCTTGCCTGCCACATGGCCTGGCAATGTCATCTACTATAAGTTCAACTGCAGTCCTGTTAAAATCAAACTTGTGCCATTGTGTGTGCAATAAATATTGTAGTCTATGTACATAGATAGGTAGGGGTTCTGTTCTCTCTGCAGTCAAACAAGGGTATGTGTGTGTGTGTGTGTGTGTGTGTGTGTGTGTGTGTGTGTGTGTGTGTGTGTGTGTGTGTGTGTGTGTGTGTGTGTGTGAGCTGTTGCTGGAGTTTGCAGGGAGACTTTTACAGAACACTGTGGGATACTGTTTTCTTGTCCTCAACAAACACTGCTGATGTCATCATCTATAAAGTGTTGTCTGATACACTCCAAGTCAGACTTGATCTGTGGTACTTGCATTAAGTACTGTGTTCTACAGTGCGTGTACTTAGGTAGTGGTTCTATTCTCAATGCAGTCAAATGGGGGGGGTTGATTTGTGTGTGTGTGTGTGTGTGTGTGTGTGTGTGAGAGAGAGACCTGTTGCTAGACTTTACACCAAGCCTTTTACAGCAACCTGTGGGACACTGCTATCTTGTCCTCAACAGACACTGCTGATGTCAAAATCTATAAAGTGTTGTCTGACACACTCCAATTTGGACTTGAGCCATACTGTGTTCTGTAGTGTGTGTACTTAGATAGGCAGGGGTTTTATTCTCACTGCAGTCAAACAGGGTAGTTTTGTGTGTGTGTGTGTGTGTGTGTGTGTGTGTGTGTGTGTGTGTGTGTGTGTGTGTGTGTGTGTGTGTGTGTGTGTGTGTGCGCATGTGTGTATGTGTGTGTGAGCTGTTGCTAGACTTTACAGTGAACATTTTATAGCAGCCTGTGGGGCACTGTTATCTTGTCCTGGACAGACACATGTCTGTCATTACTATTTATTTATTTATTTATTTATTTATTTTTTTATCATTTGTTGACTGGGAAAGTCCGACTAGGTTCCACAGAGCCTGTTTTCAGCGGAGGTCTGGGGAGAAATGCTCCAGATGCATGTCTTTGGAATGTCTGCCATTACTAGGTTATACAGTAAGCAAAAGAAGCTGCTGTCTACAAATAGAAAAGTGAGAACCCAGCCCAGGAAGACCACCCTCCTCAGCCTAACCAAGCAAATAATACAACTTGTGCAATCTCTAACCCAACCCTTATTTTCTCTTTTGTATTTTTTTGTTTGTTTGTTTTTTCTTTCCCCCACAGCACAGCAGAGTAGGCCTGGCCCATGGGATCTACCTACCCCCACTCCACTGGCTATGGCAACAAGGCCTAGGATGTCTGAGTCACAACCTGGTAGCACCCTTTGTGCTGCCTCTGCACAGGTACTTCTGCCTGGAGGACAGCCTGTGGTTCCCTATGGGAGCAGTGGTAGAGTGTGTGATTCTATCACCTAATAAGAACTGCTGGGAATGGTGCATAGGATTCTGTGTAACACTGTGGCCACATATCTAAACCAGATGGACAAACTACTCTCCATCAATGTAAAGAATAATACAAGGAGATGCAGGTGTCAAACACTGCAGCCAGCAGCGCAGTGAGGTGACAGTGATGACAGTCCAGTGGGCGATTCTCACTTTCACCCAGCTTGACATCCATGGGTTTGCAAGGTCCATGCCCTTAACCAATCATGATGTTCACCCACCTCTTGTGTTCTTCACCGTCCCTGTTTCTTGTCTTGTATGTCCTGTCTGTCAGCAACTGCTCCATCACCTTTCCAAATTACCTGCCTCAGACATACTTGTGTCCCTTTCCCAACATTTCTCTCTCTCTTAAAAAAAAATTGGGTACCTGTCCCAAAAAAGGAAATTCTACCATACATAGCCCTCCATGTCACACACATGTCTACCTGACACACTTGATTCGGTCCAACTGACTATACAACTTGATTATATTGTTATCATCACCTCTCTCTCTCTCTCTCTGGAGGTGAAAGTCCAAATTTAGCTAATCTTCTGTGCATATGATCAGTTTGTCAGATCACATTCTCATTATGTGTCACATATTCACAATACATACATGTGTTGTCCACTCCCCCAGGGGGCTTAGTATTTTTGGACACATATATCAACCACACTACAACGTGTTCTAGATAATGTTGTGTGCTCCTTCATGGACAGGGCTAATCAGCGGTGCTGCTAAACTCAAACATCCAACTAAGTTTAATAATGGTACTTGTATTTTTACACAGCTAGTCTTCTACACACCTAGGACACACTGTACAGTTAGGCTACTGGCCTCATATAATCCTATGAATCTATGTGTCTATGTATACCTCACAACTTCTTGTCTCCCACATGGCCTGCTGATGTCATCTACCATAAGTTCACCTGCAGCCATGTATAAATCAGACTTGTGCAGTGGTGCTTGCATTAAGTACTGAGTTCTATAGTGTATACTTAGGTAGGGGTTCTGTTCTCACTGCAATCAGGTGTGTGTGTTTCTACTCAGCAGAATAGATGTGCTATCCTACAGTTACTTCTCCAATGGCATGGCTTGGTAGTCTTTTTATACTTGCAAAAGTCTACACATTCATTATATGCAGCCCTCCAAACCTATTGTCTCCCACATGGCCTGCTGATATCATCCACTATTAGTTGACCTGCAGACATGTAAAAGTCAGACATTTGCTGAGGCGCTTGCATATAGTGCTGCGTTCTGTAGTCTGTGTACTTAGATACATAAGAGTTCTGTTCTCACTGCACTTAACTTTGTGTTTGTGTGTGTGTGTGTGTGTGTGTGTGTGTGTGTGTGTGTGTGTGTGTGTGTGTGTGTGTGTGTGGGTGTGTGTGTGAGACAGATGTTACTTCATATTACAGAGATCCTTTTATGGCAGCATGTGGGACACTATTATCACCATATGCTTAACAAACGACGCTCATGTAATCAGCTATATCAGGTTATTGCATATCCAACCATCCCATCAGGCCATGATCAGACACTGGCTTGGAGCGCAGGCAGACATCACCATAGGTTCACAGTATGTTACTAGGTAGATGACTGGTTAAAGGTATGCTTTGGAATATGTCAAGTGGGGACGGGGGGGGTGATGTTTGTCCCAAACTGTCTGGTAGCAGGTTGCAGATGTCCTCAAGGTCATTAAGGGTGGTACTGTCCACTACTATTTGGTCACAAAGCTGGACCTTCACTTTTAGATATCTGACGTAGCTAAAGAATGGCTCCTGATTATCTTTAGTTAATGATGCTACTTTAGATTTGTACATGGCTTTAGAGGACTTTTCAAGATAGCTAATTTCCCTGTTCAAGCTGTGGAGGGTGTCCTTCCTCTGCAGTGGCAGTTCCCTCTTGTTCTTAGACATTACTTTCTTCTACTTGTTGTATAACCTATGTATGTTTGATGCCCACTAGGCTGGCTTGGTTTCTGTAAGGCACTTGCTTTGATCTGTTCATGTTCAGCCAATTCTACACATTTGTATAGCTGTTTATACAGGCCATTTGTGTACACTTTTGTATAGCTATCATTGTTGATGGTGGTAGCAGGGGGGTTGGAACTCTTTATGGCATTAGTTAGGAAGGAGCCTATAGTTTGCTTTGGAGAAATATTTCATCCTTTCTGATCTTCGGGGGAGGGGGTGTCGGGTATGACTGTGAATTGAATGAGACTGAATTGTGATCTGACCTGACCAGGGAGGCCAACACACAGGGTTAGTGCAGAAAGCCACTATGTTGGTCAGTCCTAAGTCTAGGATATTCAAGCCCTTTATGGGGGTGCAGACTATCTGTTACACAGCATGTGTATTACCAAAGTCCAGGAACCTTAGGGTGAGTGTGTTTGTGCACACATATGACTCTAAATCAATGGAAGGATAGTTGAAATCACACATGACCAAGGTGTTTCACTGTCTAGTGAGTGATTCAATTTGATCCAAGTAGGCAGAGGGGTCCTTGTGGTTCAGGGTGGGGGAGCTGTAGCTTCAATGATACAGAAGGGGGGTTTACATACAGTTAGCTGGAACTGGAGTAGCACTACATAGTAGTACTCTTTGACTAGTCTTGCAGTGTATTTGTCTTTAATGAAGATATATACACCTCCACCACTGGCTCTTTTAGAATCATTTCTGATGTGTGAACATGTGGAAGGCATTGTACTCCTGCATGGCTAGGGTCTTCTCTGCAGCCTTGAACCATGTCTGTCTGTGTGGGTGCACAGACATGGACATTTACTAAGGTAAGAAAATCTTCCAGTGAGTGCAGTTTGATTTACACTCCATGTAGTAAGCAGCATAACCTTCAGTTTGCCTGTGGTGGATACTTTTACACTGGAACTTTACTTTTGACATTTCCTAAAAAGGTCACTACCGGGGAGACAAGCACCTTCATATAGTACAGTGAGACATGTCGCCAGTCATTTACTGCAACATGGACTATGACAGAGTCATAATGGCACTTATTGTTGAGAGACTTGAGTGCATGTGTGAGCTGATGGACCCTGGCAGCTGACTGTGACCTTCACCTTGTCCAGCCTTGTGAGGGAGACATCTGTGTGTTTCCTTGTGTGGAGTTGCTTATGAGCAAGACATTTGGTTTTGAGGTGCTTTGCCTGAAGGGCTTATTGGATGAAACACTGGTGTGTGTATTATTATTTGTAGTAGATTATGTTGGGTCTGCACTGTGTACAGCAGGTTTGAGCCTTGGAGGTCTCCAATCATTAGCTTTCTAGTGAGTACCTCCATATATGTGGGCTTATGTGTTGTGAGCTTATGTGCAACAGGTGAATTGTGTGTGCTGACAACATGTTTAATATCTGGTTTGTTGTTGTATGAGAGAATTGATTCCAAATTCATAGTATAGATACAGCTCTCACATGTTGTATTAGTTTGTTTTAGCAGTAACTAGTTGTCAGTATACATGAGGCAATTACTCTGTGGGCTCAGGATGCTCATGCCTATCAGGCTGCCTGGAAACATGGTGGGAAACTGTCCATCCATTATAGAAGGTATATATTGTAGTAAGTAGTGTGAAGTGGGCTAGATGGACCAGGTTTTGGTGTAAGCCTAACAAAATGTCTCTAGTCTATGGAGGGCTAGTGTTACACAAATGTGCCAGTGTTTCACAATGCACACCTGAGTTGCTCACAGGGCAGCAGTGTAAGCTCTGAGCAGCTATGGTAAACTGAATGCAAACACCCCAAAATAAAATGATGGAATACAAGTGAAATTAAACTATTTAAAACAAGGGAAAGGCCAACAGGAAGCCTTATTCCAGCAATCCCCAAGTCAGATGGGTTATTGGCTACACAGTTCAGCCACAAGGGTGCAGAGGGACCTTCTTAATGTAAGAGGGCTGGTTTTAGTGCTCCAATGGTTCCAAACAGTCTAGATTCAGCAAGTCTGAATCAAGCCTATGCTATAAAATGCAGAAGTCCTAGAAGTCCAACGTGCAGAAAATCACAATCACAACAGAAGAACAAACATTTCAAATAAAGCAGCAATCCAGTAGAATACTCCAACAAGAGTGCAGACAACAAACCTTCCTATTGTGAAATAAGTGGTCTGGAACAGAAGTGCTTAAACCAGAACTAAGTCACTTTCAAAATAACAGACATAATAAGCCTTCAACCAGCAATTCCCAGTTTGGAAGGATGCAGGCTATTCCCCCCTACAACAAGAGTCTACAACACAAATCTTCCTAATGTGAAATAACTGGTTTGGAGGTCAAGTGCTTAAACCATAACAAAGAGACTTAGAACAACATCCACAATAAGCATTCAACCAGCAATTCCCAGCACAAAAGGGCAGAGGCTACCGTCTCCTACCACCAGAGTGTAGACTACAAACTTTCGTAATGTAAGGCAACTGGCTTGAAGCCCAACTGCTTAAACCAAATGAAACAGGCTTAGAATCACAGTTACAATGTAATGTGATATCAGACAGATGACAGTGACATGTCTGTTAATCTACCCACATACATCATAACATGGTTACTAGGCCCTGTGTTATCTTGATGAGAAAGCCCTGTGATTTGTCCAGCTGTTGAATGTGTCTGGTGAGGTTCCTGCAAAAGAGAGCATTATACTGTATTACTGTCCTGATGAGTTTGACTACAATGCAGTCATACAATCCTGAGATCTGCATATAATGGCATGTCTTATGATGTGCACCATACATATGTACTGGAAAACATTAAAGAGAAAGGTTATAAAGTAATGATACACATTGCAGTTCCTTCACAACCCTTACAAGAGAATACATTAGAAAGTATTGTCATGATGATGCTATCCACTGTAACTGTTGGCAAGGCAAATATAACTAATAGGTACAATTATCTGTTCAACACAAATGTAGATATACTAGGCACTAAATGCAGATATGCACCCTATATATCAGACACAAAGCTTTTGTATCCCTGAATCCAAAAGAGAAAAAACAGGAATATGGCACAGTTATCATTACTTGCACAGGGTGCTGGGGGAGCAGAAGGCCTAGGCTGACACAAAAGGTCAGTGAGTGTGTGTGATGGAGAAAGTGAAGCAGGCAAGTTGTGTGTGTGTCTGTAGGGGTCCTCTATTTGAAATTGGTGTGGGAAAGTCTGCATGAATGCAGCCAAGCTCAGTGCTAGCTCTGTGTCTTGGTATATTGGACAGGTGTGAGCCATGCATGGTAGAGGTGGCAGTTCATCACTGTCACCCCCGACCACAGGAACTGTTTCTGGCAGGAGTTGCACTGACACCTCCACACCCAAGGTCAGATGGATGCTGCTACCTGAGTATGACCAATGTCAGCTGGATGTGCTCCCTTCACAGGAATGCCCAGGATCATGACCCCACGGCCTGCCACATCTTGGTGTGGACAGCACACTCTCTGATGGACCAGAAGAAGTACGGGAGTATGATCGGGAATGGCCACATTGGCTCTCAGCAGATGATATGGTTGATCTACACCTATGAGGATGGCATTCCCCTCCCAGCAGATGTTCTATCACAGACATTTCTCATTCCATGACAGACACCCCTTGGTCCAATGTGTAATTCATCCAATCCAGGGAATCGGTGACAAGGTGGCAGCAGTCACACATGTCAGACTGTGCCACATCCACAACCCTAAGCATTTGTCTGGAGCACCTTTCTGAACATGCCTGTGCCTCCATGATGACCTTAAATATACAGTGAGTGATATGGGAAGAAACAACTGCAGCAGGTGCATAAAGGACAACAGGCCCCTTCCAAGCACTCCTATCAACCCTCTTGCATGGAAGCCTGCCAACACTCTGGCTATGGCCAGACTTAACAGTCAGTGAAGCCACTGTAGCCACACTTCTCTGCTCAGTGTCAACACCCTCCACCTGTCCTATGTCTGTGGGCTCAGTGGGACTGAGTAGGCATAGGCCTACTGGCTGTGTCCGGGGAAAAAGAAGGGGGTGGCTGGATGTCAACCTCTGTGTCTGAGTCAACTGTGCTCCCTCGATTGTGCCTCAGTTTCACCACCATCATCATCAGTTTTGGATGAGACACTGACATCAGGTGGCACAGGCCCAAACTACCACTGTCATGATCATTTGTAAAAAAAAGGGAGAAACATAGGCATACATTAGTACCTGCACAACTTTGGTGCAACATATGCTAAACAACTAACAGCATTACTAGAAATTGATCTGCACTACTGAAGTAATTTGATTTGGCTTACCACCTGCAGTAGGTCTATGGTGCTGGATTCCTGATGGTCCTGAAAAAAGTTAAGCAATAGGTAAGGCCAACATCATCACATTTAACAGTGAGACAGGAGGTACTCTATGTAGTCCTCTCAATCACCATGATGTTTTACTTTAATAAGTACATGGCTGACAACTCCAAACTAAGCTTATCACTGTACTGATACTCAACCCCCCCCAAAAAAAACACAAGTGCTAGAAGTCTAAACCTCAAAATGCACTCACTCGAGGCACTCCTTAAAATGGAGACCATCAACATCTGTGCAGTGACATAGACCTGGTTCAAAGCTCCAGAGAGCACCCCTGCATTACCAGGCTATAATTCATACCACACCTTTCGGCCACCTAACCCGGACCGAAGCACAAAAGGTGGAGGCGTGTCCATATTCTTTAAGGATATCCACACCTCCAGGCTAGTTGCACAGCATAATGCATCAGAGATTATCCAAGTGCAACTAACTCTGGCAAGACCGCAATCCAACTTATAACTTGCTACAGACCCCCCCACCATGCCCCAGGATTCCCACTCTTCATTTCTTGATACACTGGAAAATATTAGGATACAACCCAACACCCTAATAATGGGTGATTTCAACTACCCCACCATTAACTGGGAAAACTACTCATGTACCAATTCTTTTGCTCAACGTTTTCTGGAATTCATAAATTCCAACGCCTTGGATCAACTTATTCACACCCCCACCAGGGCAGCAATATCCTAGACATGGGCATTACCAACATGGGCGACCGGTGTTCCACACCAGAGGTCAATTGCTCTTTGGTCAGATCCGACCATAAGCTAATCACCCTAGACATCCACATCCCGCCCCCCCCCCCCCCATTAGGGAAACCACCGTAAAAAACTTCTCCAAAGCCAACTTCACACTTCTCAAGACAGAAGTGGTAAACTTCATGACACCCATGCAGACGGACAACAGAGGTACGACTGCTGAATCCTACACAAGTAAACATTATAAGCACTTACACAAGTGCATGGATCGTGCTATCCCTAACAGAACCAAGATGCTATCCTCCAAAAAAGGAAGCCAATCTGGTGGTCCTCTGCCATAAACAAATTCTACAACAGAAGAAAGAAACTGTTGAAAAAAAGAGTAAAATCCCATGACTGGAGTAGCTTCCTGTTCAGCCTCAGTAAGAAGCTGAGATCCCTCATAAAATCCTCCAAAGCTAACTATGAAAACAAAATTGCCACTGACTCTAAAGACAACCACAAAGCATTGTATAGCTATGTCAAGAATCTCAATGGCAACACTTAGATATGCTCTGAGTTACAGCACAATGGCACTAAATATACAGAACCAACTGATATTGCCAACATCCTGGCAGATAGGTTCAGTGCTAACTTTACCCTCCTCTCACCCCCTAGAGGGCCCATCTCTATACCAGAAGAATGCAAAGTTCTTGTAATCATGGCTGCACAGGTAAAAAACACACTCTCCAAAGCCAAGAACACAGCATCCATGGGACCTGACAATATCCCAGGCAGCGTTCTACATGAACTACAGAATGAACTGGCACCCCACATAAGTACCATGTTCAATTATAGCCTCACCTCAGGCTTTGTGCCCATTGAATGGCACACTGTGACAGTTATCCCACTCCACAAAGGGGGAGCCATGATGGACCCTGGGAACTACCGCCCCATTAGTCTGACTAGCCTGGTCTGCAAGGCCATGGAATGTATCATCATGGAACTCATAAACAAAGACATTGGCAATCTCCAAACTTTGGACCCCACCCAGTTCGGGTTTGTAAAAGGCAGATCATGTCTCCTAAACCTGATAGATTTCTTTGAAGCAGTCACCAAAGCCATAGATGAGGGTAAGGTGGTTCACACAGCCTATCTAGATCTTGCCAAAGCTTTCGACACCATCCCCCACTCTGGAATTATAGATAAACTCACTAAACTAGGTATAAATCCCTATTTCACAAGATGGGTTGCCAAGCAGCTCATGGACAGAACCCACACTGTGAAAGTAGCAGACTCCAAATCCAACTTCAGACCAGTGACAAGTGGAGTACCACAGGGTTCAGTCCTGGGTCCTCTCCCATTTGGCATCTACTTCTCTGAAGTACAGGCTAACACAGAAGGTCTTTGGCTAACAAAGTTTGCAGATGACTGCAAACTGGGAGCCATAATCGAAACACCTAACGATGTGGACATCCTACAAAAGGGCCTCACTGAGACAGATGCCTGGTGTCAAAGCCATGGCCTGAAGCTCAATGCCAAAAAGTGCATTGTCATCCCCTTTGGTAAAAACTCTGTACCCATGCACTACCACATTAGGTGGCAGTCTACTTAACACCGAAAGTCTGATAAGAGACCTTGGGACACAGGTGGACAGTAGTCTCTCCTTTGATAATCACATTGCCACAGTGGTCAGAAAATCCTTCTACATGGCACACCTCATCACAAAGGGTTTCTCATCCAGAAAAAAAGAGGTCATTGTTCCACGCTACTCATCACTCATTAGACCCATTATAGAGTACAGTGCCCCTTTTGGTATGTACCTCACAAGACATCTACAACAACTGGAGAGGCCACAGAAATACCTCACAAAGAGGATTACTGGCCTCAAACAGATACCCTACACAGACTGTCTCAAAAAACTCTAGCTTTACTCCATTGCATATCGCCTACTCAGAGGCGATCTCTGCCTAACATACAAAGCTATGTCAAACCCAGAGCTGTTGGACATGCTCCACTTAAAGAAATCCCAATCCCTCCAAGCTACACGATGTAGGGACCTAAACCTTATCACCACAATAAACAGAACATTCTGGAGGGATAGATTCCTGTCCCAGAGACTTCCTATACTCTGGAACAGACTACCTATCTATGTCAAACAGAGCTCCTCATTAGCACTCTTCAAGAAAAATCTTGATGATTGGATGGGAAATAGGAAATTCACCCCAGGGATCACTTCTGTGGCTCTGCTTGACAAGGGCACAGGAAAATAATTTTCTTGGGTGGCGAAAGCCAGGGTACCTTTTTGGCTAGGCTTATATAGGCCCTAGGGTCAATAGCCTAGTACCTACCTATGAACCTACGAACCTATGAACAAGTAACACAGAAGTAACTTTTATTTCAACTGTTTTACTATACAACAATACTGAACTGGTCATATAATAAGAAGTTATGTTCTTACCATAACATTCCATGTTAGTTGTCTTCTTCTCACCTTCTTTCTTGCTGGATGGGTTCGGAGCCGATCCTCGGCTCCGACTCGGCCTATACTATAGCTCGAGAACTATTTTTACCTGCTCGAGGAAGCTCTATAACCCACAATACCATGCGCTAACTCCCCAGATCTCGTTTGGAAGCTAAGACATAGTATAAATATAATATTTTTAAAATTTACTCAGAATTCTGATTCAAATACGTTGCATTACCTAGATGTCAATATTAGTAAAAAAGATGGAAATTTTACATCAAAGATATATAGAAAAGAAACATTTTCCAACTCTTATTTACATTTTAGTAGTTGTCATCCCCCATTTCAAAAGAAGGGAGTTGTAAAAGGACAACTAGTTCGTATAAGTAGAATGACATCTGAGGATGACGCATTTTATGATGAAGTTAACGTATTAAGGCAACTTTTTGCTGTGAGGGGATATTCAAATGAATACTTCAACAATATTTTAGAAGAAGTTATTAAGAAGAGGGAAGGTCCCTTTGCCCCTATTTTAGGTAAAAAAGACACAGCTGAAATAAAGGGAAATAACAAATTAAATGTTGAACAACATAGTGCAGGGCTTATTACTACCTTTAATGAACATTCAACATTAATAAAGGAAATTTTTACTAAAGAATGGAATGCTTTTTCAGAAATTTCTGATTTAGAATACATTTTTGACAAGGAATTAGTTTACACTTATCGCAAGGGAAGAAGTATCAAGAATATTTTAGACAATTGTTACAATACTAATATAACAAGTAAGAATAGCAAAGCTAAGAAGGGCTTGTTTAAATGCGGTAGATGTAATTATTGTGCACATTTATTGATTGGAACCTCGATCTATTTACAAGCAAGAAAGAAGACATTATTTTTAAATAGTTTTGCAAATTGTGATACTAGTGGCATTATTTACATTGCTATATGTAAGAAATGTTCATCCTTTTATGTTGGAAAGAGTGAGAGGAAGCTCAAACAAAGAATTTATGAGCACCTTTATGACGTTAGAACGAAAAATGAGAAAAATGCACTAAGTAAACACTCTATGAAATGTGCAACAACAGGTTATCAATTTTTTGTGCTTGAAGTTGTTCCCACTAACCCCAGAGGTGGCATGTGGGAAACCCTTATTGAATATAGGGAGTTACATTGGCAGCTATTACTTGATTCAGGTAGAAATTTGGGGTTAAATGACATGGTGTCTCTTGCTCCAGTGCTTAAATTAAGGGCAGCAAAGCTCTAGCACTTCGAAAAGTTTTTTATGCATTTTTAACAGTTACTTTGTATATGGATTTTACATATTTATTAAGAAAATATTTATTAAAAATATTTATTATAATTTATTAAAATCAACTATTTAAGCTTTACACATGTAGGAGTTTTTCACAAGTACATATGTTATCTTTGTATTAATCAAAGTTTATTTTTAGGTTAAATACTGTGATATTTTGTTTTCACCACTAGATGGTGTAATTCAATATATATATATATATATATATATATATATATATATATATATATATATATATATATATATATATATAATAGAGTTTAATATATGGTTTGAGGAAGAATTAATTATTTTTCAATCAATTTGAAACAGTATTTTAATTATGATATAAGTACATGGTTTTAACTTTTGGAATGAATTCAACATTTGTATTTATATTTAATATGTTTTATAATATAATCTGCTGTGGTTTAGCTGATGTATTTAATCTATTATTTATTAGGTATTTCATTTTGTTTCATTATGATTGGACAGTTTAAACATTAATTAGGGTGTAATACACTATATATAAGGAACAGGGTTATTATAGTGATCATTACTGAGGAAGTTGATGACGAAAACGTTTGTTTTTGTAAAACGTTATTGTATTGCGATTCAGTGGATATTATACTTGCTACTTTTGTATTGGCGATTCAGTGGACATTAAACTTGCTACTTCAATTTGGGACCTGATTTATGTGTACCTGGAACTGGTGGTTATTGGTTTTACATAGTATAAATATATTATTATAATCCTCATTTGCAAGTACAGACTCCCTGCTAGTAACACTAAGGATATGGCGAAACCGTAACATGTTGTATCTCCAGAAATGGAAGGACTCAGAGACCTCAAGTCTGTCCAGGCTAGGGGGCAGGAGGGAGGGGCGCAAGAAAGAAGGCGAGAAGAAGACAACTAACATGGAACGTTATGGTAAGAACATAACTTCTTAATGTTAAGTTGTCATTCTCGCCTTCATTCTTGCTGGATGGGACAGCGTCCCTAGCACCTTAGTCCTGGGTGGCTCAATGGAACAGACTCCTGAGTACAGTGGAACCAAAGTCAGCTCTATTTCTGAAGGCTATATCAAGTTTGTAATGGGCAATAAAGGTATTTTGGGAAGCCCATGTAGCTGCTGCACATATGGCATCTAATGGTAACCTTGCCTGAAAGGCCGTTGATGTTGATAGTGCCCTGGCTGAATGAGCCTTAGGCCTAGACGGAAGTTGCCTGTGTCTCACCTCATAGACAAAGGTAATAATAGATGTCAACCATCTGGAAAGAGTAACCTTTGATACTGGAAGCCCTTTCTTTCCTGCAGCATAAGAGAGAAAGAGCTGGTCTGACTTTCTGAGTTGTTTTGTCCTGTCTAGATAATACCGTAGTTGGCGATGCACATCCAATGAATGTAATTTCTGTTCAGCCCTGTTGGAATAGTCTGGGAAGAAGACAGGCACGTCAATGGAGTGGTTTAGATTTGCTTCAGAGGACACTTTCGGTAGGAAAGAAGGGTTTGTTCTGAGAGTTACCCTGTCTTTGTGAAAGACCAAATAAGGGGGACGGACAGACAAGGCTTGAAGTTCCGATACCCTTCTGGCAGATGTTATGGCTACTAAAAACAGAGTTTTCCAAGAAAGAAGCTTGAGGGAGCAAGAAGCTGCAGGTTCAAAAGGAGGAAGAATCAATGAGGTTAGAACTAAATTCAAATCCCATTGTGGGGGCGGATCCTTAACTGGAGGTCTAAGCAAAAAGATGCCCTTGAGAAAGGCTTTACAGAGTTTGTGGGACATAATATTTGCTTCTGAGAGCCCCACATGAAAATTAGCAATAGCCACTAATTGTACCCTGATAGTGGCTGACGATGACCCTGAATGAAAGAGTTCTGCCAGAAAGTCTAGAACCTTATGAATGGGTGCATGGAAAGGATCTAAGGATCTAGCTTGTGCCCAGAATGAAAAACGCTTCCATTTACTCGCATACATCTTCCTAGTATTGGACTTATGGGAAGCCAGAATGATATCACGAACAGGAGAAGAAATAAGGGAAAGCCTGGCTATGGCTGGAAGTGGAGCAACCAAGCTGTGAGGTTGAGGGAATGAAGAGACTGATGCAGCTTGCCCGTGAGATGGGTCAACAGATCCGGAAGGGGTTCCAGATGCCAAGGCTGTTCCAGTAGGTAACTGTGTAGGAATGGAAACCATACTTGTCGAGGCCAAAACGGAGCAATGAGGATCATTTTGGATCTCAATGCGGTTGCTTTCTGAATTAATTGCGGGATCAATGGTAAGGGAGGAAAGGCATATAGAAGACTATATAGGGCCAATCGTGAACAAGAGCGTCTCTGGGGGATGGCCTGGTAGAGGAAAGAGTGTGAAGAAGTCGAGGCACTTTCTGTTTTTAGGAGTTGCGAAAAGATCGCAGCAAGGCTGGCCTCACTTCTGAAATATTCTGTCTGCTACCGCTTGATTTAGAGACCACTCGTGAGGCATGAGGATAGTTCTGCTCAATCTATCCGCTATGACGTTGGACTTCCCGGGGATGTGCGTTGCTATCAGAAACCGTTGAGAGGAAATCGCCCATTGCCAAAGTCTGTGTGCTTCTCGACATAAGGGGTAGGACTTTGTTCCGCCCTGCTTGTTTATGTACCACACCACAGACATATTGTCCGTTTGAATTGCTATCGTCCCTGTGGGAAGAGAGCTCTGAAGGGCTTGCAACGTTAAAAGCACCGCCCTCATCTCCAGGACATTTATGTGCAGGTGGCGTTCTAATTGTTGCCATGTTCCCTGGACCATCCTGCCCTGATAATGTCCCCCCCACCCGATCAGGGAGGCATCCGTTGTCACAGTGGCAACTGGGGGGGGGGGAGAACAAAGGGTCTGCCCTGAAAAAGCTGAGGGGAAGCCATCCACCAGGAGAGATGATTCTTGCATGATGGGGTTATAAAGATGTTGTGAGTCATTGGGAGCTGATGAAAGGACCACTGAGAAAACAACATCCACTGGAGGAGCCTCATGTGGAAGCGGGCTAATGGGAGTAGAAGAATCGCCGCTGCCATGAGGCCTAACACTGTCAATACAAGCTTGACTTGAACTCTGTTGGGCTGAAACAGGGACTGAACATTCCACCTTATGTCTGTCACTCTCTGAGGTGGTAATGTTGCAGACATTTCTGTGGTGTTTAATACGGCGCTTATAAAGTTTATACATTGACAAGGGGCAAGGAGGATTTTGCAAAATTTATAGAAATACCTAGATTGTTGCAAAGTTGAATAGTGTAATCCCTGGCCATTATAAGATGCTGCTTGGTGGTAGCGGAAATGAGCCAGTCGTCTAGATATGGAAACACCTGGAATCCTTTTTGTCTCAGGTGAGCCATGACCACTGCCAAGCATTTGGTGAACACCCGGGGGGCTGTGGTGAGACCAAAGGGCAGGGTTCTGAATTGATAATGACTGGCTTCCAGCCGGAAGCGGGAAACCTCCTGGAGCGCCTGTGTATTTTTATATGATAGTACGCATCCTGGAGGTCTAACGAGTACATCCAGTTATCTCTGCCCAAAAAGGGTAGAATGGACTGCAGTGTTACCATCCGAAATTTTGTCTTTTGTACAGAGTTGTTCAATCTGCTGAGGTCCAAAATGGGTCTCCAGTCTCCAGTCTTTTTTGGTACCAAAAAGAATCTGGAGTAGATTCCAGATCCTAGCTGATCTGCTGGGACTGCCTGGATGACTCTTTTTTCTAACAACTTTTTTATTTCTAGCTGTGCCTGACCCCTTTGTGTGGGTGGTACGTCTGGTGGGGTCTTGGCGGTTGTACCGGAGGGGAAGTGAAGGGAATTTTGTAACCCTCAGATATGATCTTCTGTACCCATGTGTCTTGGGAGAGGGATTGCCAGGCTTCCGGGTACAGGGATAATCTTCCCCCGACTGCCTCTGAAGGCAGACAGTCGGGCAGCTTCTCAGGGATGCTGAAAGGGTTGGTCAGGGAAAGATTCCCTGGAACCCTGGTTCTGTGGACCCCCCCTCTGCCCCTGGGGCGGCGTCTGTTATTATTCCCCCCTCTGCCTCTGGGGGGAAATTCACCACATGCGGCAGGCGCGACTCCCTGTGGTTTGCGGAACCACATCTTTCCACCCCTCTGTCCCTTAGGATGAGGTCTAGAAGGTGTGGAAAAATGGACTCCCACGGCAGAGAGAGTCTTACCATCTTGCTCGCATCTGGTGAGGGTATTCTTCACCTGAGGTCCAAACAATTCTGAACCATCAAAGGGGGTGTTGGTGAAGGACGCCTTGAAGGGATCAGCAAAGTTACAGAATCGCATCCAAGTGTGACGTCTCAATGCAACACCTGTGCCTGCGGCCCTACTCGCTCCATCAGCTGCGTAGGAGATAAGCCACATGGAGGAGTTAACAATGGAGTTCAGGGTGGCCAGCTGGGAGTTCATCATGTCCTGATACCCCACAGCAGAAGGATCCTGTACAGTTTCACTCAGTTCTTTGAGCAAGTCTCTCTGAAGGCGGGTGAAATGACATAAATAGTTCAGCGACCGCATAGTAAAGGTTGCTGAAGCAAATGTCCACTTGCCATACCTGTCCATGGTCCTGGACTCTTTGTTAAGAGGATGAACAGGTACAGAAGGATCAGCCAATTCCTTCTTAGTGGCTGCTGCTACCACCATAGCATCAACTGAAACACCTTTGGTGAGAAAGGATTTGTCCTCTGGTGCAGAAATAAGTTTAGAGGGCCTCCTAGGGGTAGGTTCCATTGAATCAGGAGCTGCCCATGCCTTTCTAGCCACTACCTCCATTAGTGGGTCGAAAGGGGGAGACACCCAAGAGGTGGAAGGGCGAGATCCAAAAGCGTCAATGTAAACCGACTCGTCCTCGGAGGGTTTGAGAGTGGACCAATTTCCCCTCTGTTTTAGGATCTCCAGGATGTCTGAAAAAGAGACATCCTCAGAGGGGGATCTGGGGGAACCCTTCGACTCATCCAAGTCGGTGTCCGACGTGACAGACTCAGGGGAGTCTATGTGCTTCCTCTTGCACTTTCTTTTCCTAGGGGGTTCCCCTGAAACTTCAGGGGAGCCCTCGGAAGATGAGGAGACACCCAAAGTGGGTACCCTACACTTTGGATTTCTGCTGTCAGATGTAGGAGGATGGCCAGAGACCGTAACAGGCACTGTAGAGGGAGGAGCTGCAGAACTTAACCTTGGAGTGGACACTATGTCCAGCACACTCCTCATCACCTCGAAGGCTCCCCTATCAGGTACCAAAGGTAGTCCTGGCTCCAAAGAGACCCGAACCGTCCCCGGCACCGACAGAGAAGGCTCCAAGAATGATGTTGGGGCCGAACTAACCAGAGCCGAAGCTCCGAGAGGGAGAGCAGGGTCGGACAAGGGTCTGATGCCACTCGCCCCCTCTGAGCCGACAATGGAGTCCCACTGCCCGGACCTCTCCATGGACGGAACCAATGAAGAGGTCGGAGCCAACGACACCGGAGCCAAAGGTGGGAGTATCGGCTCCGACGTGGGCAAGGTTACGGTTCCGACAAACTCCGACTCCGAACTCGAGAGGTGAGTCGGAGGAGGAATCGATAGCGGTACTGAAGGAGCCACAGTCTGGTGAGATGGGCTCTGGAGCATTTGGGCTAGTGCCTGAGATTTTATGAGCCTACTGACCGCCCTCTCAATGTCATGGTCGGAGAGCCTGGATGACCTAGATGAGTGAGTCCTATGACTCCGCTCTGATAGGAGAGGAGATCTCGGGGCCGATCGGATGGATTCTAGTGAGGGGGATCTAGAGCGCTTGCATGCTGGGGTCGGCTCCAATGCTGGTTTCGGAGCAGATACCACTTTACCCACCTCGGATCCGATTGGAACCAATGTTGGAGCCATCTTGATAACGCCAGCCCTCGACTCAGAAGCTGGAGCCAAGGGTTTGGCGGTTTTTGAAGACTTCCCCGAGCCAGACTTGGACGGAGAGTCATCGGGCTTTAACAAGCCCCTTAAAATGAGCTTATTATGCCTCTCCTGCAGGAATCTTGAACTAAACCTGTGACAGATGGAACAAGAGTCCTGCAGGTGTAAAGGCCCTAAGCAATAGACTCAAGAAGTGCGACCGTCTGTCAGAGACATTTTCTGACAGCACGAGTCACACTTCTTGAATCCCGAGACCTTAGTGTCTTTGGACATAGTCCTAACAACAGTAAACACAGTCAGTCCACACACACACTCAACTTAAAATTAGAAAAGTTAAGGGAACTGACTAAACCCACACACAGACACTGTAAGGGGTGGGGAAAACTAAGGAAAAGCCCATAGGCCCAAAGATAAAAACTAACTAAAGAAGGGTAGAAGGGCTACAAAAAGGGTTGTATGAAAAAAACAATTAGTAGGGACCTAACCAAGGGTAACTAACTGGAAAACCTACCTGAAAATTAGTTTAATAGAAGAATTCTCTTTACTGACCTGAGCCGGTAAAAAAAAGACAACCTCGCAGCGAAGCGGCAAACGAGATCTGGGGAGTTAGCGCATGGTATTGTGGGTTATAGGGCTGCCTCGAGCCGGTAAGAATAGCTCTCGAGCTACAGTATAGGCCGAGTCGGAGCCAAGGATCGGCTCCGAACCCATCCAGCAAGAATGAAGGCGAGAATGACAACTTAACATCAAAGCTTACCTTGAATCTCTTCCTGGGACTGAGAAATAGTTGTACACACATCAAGGGCATATTGTGGGCCACTCTGTTGTGAATTGCCCTATGTCAGAAGATTCTCTAGGAATTCCCCATTGGGAGTGACAGGTGTTTCTGCAGCAGACCCATCCATGGTTACCCTCTGGTCTCAGGCAACATCAGATGCATACCTCTGTGCAGATGTGACCATGTCAGTAGCCCTGTGATGCACCTGCTCATAAGTGCAGCAGTAGCCACCCACAGCATTTATGTTACCAACAGTTTGCTGCCATATCCTCGGCCTCACTGGCATATTGGAACGACCCCTTCCAAGAAAGAAAGCACCATGTTGACTTAGAGCATCCATTATTATGGTGTTTTCTGCCTTACTTAAGCAGGGTCTGCACTTTAATTACATGTTCTGTCCTAAAATACAACAGAATGATAATACACATAACTATCACATAACTACAAAGTAACTGTTACCAGATAAAACAGTTAAGGTAAGCAGTCATTAGTACCCACTTTAAAAACATAACAAATATGACATATGTGAAATACTAACAACAGGCAGGATGCAAAACAAAGAGAGTAGCAAGGGCACCATTTCCTTGTATGTGCCATAACAGTAACTAAACTGTACCAGCCCCCCAAAAGAACAGTCCATTCTAGTTTGTGGCATAACAGTAACTTCTCTTTGCTTCCCCCACCAACTAAAAACAGGCACATGAACTATTTTGCTAATAAAGTACATTGGAAATGCTAAACATGCATTCAAAAGACCTGTCCCTGAAACATTTTCACATATGTATCACATAGCTTACTATGTTCATGTATTGTCAATCATCTGTACCTCTGAAATGGCTTGACAAACATGACCATGCCATTAGTACACTTCTAACTAATGCATACAGATAACAGTGTAAAAGGCTTTGTTTCACATTATTCATTAATATATTCCAGGACTTATATTATGTAGGTAAAAATGACAACATACCTTCTGGAGTTCAGTACTCTTCTGTAAAGACAGCTCGGAAAATAGTTTGCTTTGTTGAACTTGTAGCAAGTGTCCTCACTGCCAGTTTAGCTAGCTACACATTTGCCTTTTTATAAGTGATTAGATTATTAATGGACTGCATCTGTCTAGGCTGTGTTCAGAGATGCTAATTATAGCATAAGCAGCTGAATTGCATGCTAATCAGCCAATCTAGTGGAGCTATTCATGAAGTTATAAAGCAACCATTCAGACTCCATGCTGTTTTTTTCTTGTGGATTTCAAAATTAGTGGAGTACAGACACAGAACGTCTACACAGACAGAATGTTAGGAGCTGCTGCTGGTACATAACTCCATTTTTATGTGCTACAGACTACAGGCAATGCTGCAGCTGCTGCCAATAGGCCTAGGCCAAGGCAGATAAGAGTTTTCAGGCCACATTTAACTTATCACAACATACATGACATGGAGATTGTTAGAGTGCTACAAGGTGGATAGGGACACAATACAGGAACCCTGTGACCTCTGCTGGCCTCAACTCAGAACCATAGCCTTTACTGAGCATTCTTATTGGCTAGTTTGAGTTAAAAATGGTATTTTCTTGTTTGCACTTGTTTGCATGTATTGCTCCATTGTGCACTGCCGCGTAGTGGTGGATACCATTGATTTTTATATATGCAAACATTTTGTTTGTTAAATTTTCCCTTAGCACTTTGCTTGTGGCCCTCCAAAAGGTTCTCACTGCCCTGCTCTACTGTCAGGTGTAACACTAAGCCTAGCCTCAGAGGTACCAACGCATCTGTCACCCACTAGCCACTCCTAAGTGTGACCTCTTTTCCTTATCATAATAAATTTACTTATCACTGTGGACAGACAATTTCCCACAGTTTCTCCAGCCAGCTTGGTTGACATGGGCATCTTGAGGCAGTATAACAACTGCCTCATTTTCACTGTCAACTCTCTACTTTTAGTCCACACAAACACACCTTGCGAGAGATGCAACTGTATTAAGAACCTTGAATCTATGTTATCTCACACA
Source organism: Protopterus annectens (assembly GCF_019279795.1). Classification (NCBI taxonomy): domain Eukaryota; kingdom Metazoa; phylum Chordata; order Ceratodontiformes; family Protopteridae; genus Protopterus; species Protopterus annectens. Next base: position 754,437,568 of record NC_056727.1, read on the forward strand.
CCAGTGAATACATATGACAATTAGCGGGTTGTCAGCATGCACACCTCACTTCCTACTCCATCCAAACCTGCATCACACATACCTACATATGTGGACGTCCTCACCAGAAACATACTTAAACATCAGAGACCTCCCAAACACAAACACAAGCACGCTACACATAGTACTTCATCTGCAGAACACATTACACATAATAGCTCATACACCAGTGTCTCACTGGTCAAACTCTTAAGGCAAAACACAAAATCAAACATATTAGTTATAGGTGATTTCATCATGAGACACACTAATGTCCCTCTCACCAGGCTGGATAAGAAAAAAGGTCACGGCTAGCTGTCTGTCAGCTACCAGGATACACCATATCACAAATACACTCAGGTCTCTCAATAACAGGCACTGTTATGATTCTGTCATAGTCCATGTTAGTGTGAATGACTTGAGATGTACCTCTCTGGACTATATGAAGAGAAACATGACTGAGCTCTCGGACTATGTGTCTCAGGCAGGTATGTTCCTAGCCTTCAGCAGGATTTCACCTTCACCTGGGATGATGCCTTAATATAAATGGAAAATTACTGACTTTGATAAGTGGCTTAGCTTCTGGTGTCATTCTAAGGGGATCCACTATCTGTCAGCCTGGGCTGACATGATTGACAGACCTTGATGCTTTGCCAGAGATGGTCTTCATCTGTCACCCCAAGATTTCAGCTGTTGATTAAGGCTCTTTTCACTCCCATAGTGCCTTTTTTGGGCAGTGTCTCAAGGACAAAATTCCCAACGTAAAAACTCCATCTAAAACCAACCTCAATGTAATGCTGTTAAACTCTAGGAGTCTCAACATGAAACTGCACTCACTGGAAGCAGCCCTCACCTCGGAAGATGCAGATATTTGTACAGTCATGGAGACCTGGTTCAAGGCTGTGGAGATCACCCCAGCCATAGTGGGTTACACCTCCTTTCACATGTTCAGCCCTCAAACTGAAGACATGAAAACTAAAAGAGGCAATGTATCAATATTCATTAAAGATAAATACATCTCCAGATTGGTTAAACAGTATGATTCTCTGGAGACACACTTCAAGTGCAATTAACTAATGGTAGGACACCTGTTCAAATCATTGCCAGCTAAAGTACCCCCTCCATGAATCAGGGCACCCACTTTGCCTATTTAAATCTACTTGAGTCTATCAAGCTACATCCAAACACTATGGTTTTGGGTGACTTTAACTACCCATCCACTGACTGGGTAAATTACTCATGCTCAAGCTCACTTGCCCAACGGTTCCTCGACTTTGGTAACTCCAATGCCCTGGACCAGCTGGTTGACACCTCCACAATGAGTGTCACCATCCTGGATCTGGTGCTTACCAATATGGGTGACCACTGTAGCATCCCCACCATGAGGTCTGACCACAAATAAGTCTCATTCAAAGTAACTATCATACCTAAACCCCTCCCAGCAACAACTAAATTAAAAAACTTCCCCAATGCAGATTACAACCTCTTATGGAATGCTATAAGTAGCTTCACTGCACCTCCTCCCTCAAATGGAACTGGCAACTATGCCAAGCTCTAAACCAATGCTTTATACAAACACCTGTATAACTGCATTGATTCAGCTGTACCTGATAGGACCCAAACAAGCTCCTCAAGGAAGAGCAAACCTTCCTGATGGATAACTGCCATTAAAAGGCTTTAAATAAGAGGAAGATATTTCTGTGTAAAAGTAAAAAGGGCTGAGCCCTCCTAATCTGGAAATACTACCTCATCAGCCTAAACAAGCAAATAAGACTTCTTGTAAAGTCCTCCAAAGCAAACTATGAGTCCAAATTAGCTTTCTCAACAAAGGAAAACCACAATGCATTCAATAGTTACATTTGTAACCTAAAAGGAAAGGCCCAGATTTGTGCTGAACTGGTAGTTAATGATACCACATATACTGAGCCCGTGGACATAGCTAACCAGTTGGCCAACAGGTTTTGTGAAAATTTCACTCCCCTGTCCCCACCACACATACCCCATGACATCCCTATCACCTGTCCCCTACTTTGTATCTCTAAATAGCAGATCGTAAATGCCCTCACTAAGGCCAAAAATACAGCATCTATGGGACCTGATAACATCCCAGGCTGCATCCTATATGGGGTCCAACATGAATTAGTAACACCATTGGGTACTTTTTTCAATTATAGTCCAAGCACTGGCTTCATACCAGCTGAACTGAAAACTGCTACTGTTACTCCCTTGCACAAAGGTAGTGCTTGCACTGACTCCAGGAACTATAGTCCTATTAGCGTGACTAGCCTTATCTGCAAGGCCATGGAGTGAATCATCATAGACCTTATCACAAAGATATAGGTAATCTCCAAACACTTGACCCTACTCAGTTTGGATTTGTCAAGGGGAGATCATGCCTGTTAAACTTGGTGGACTTCTTTAAGACAGTCACCAAGGCCCGGGATGAGGTGAAATCTGTGCATACAGCCTACCTGGACTTAGCCAAGGCATTTGACACTATCCCCAATCAGATATTATTGACAAACTCACCCAACTAGGCATTAACCCTTTTATCATTAGATGGGCTGCTAACTGACTCACTGATAGAACTCATATAGTCAAAATAGGGGAATCCACCTCCAGCAGCAGACCTGTAACCAGTTGTGTTCCACAGGGATCAGTCCTGGGACCTCTACTATTTGGAATCTATTTCTCTAAAGTACAAGCAAAAACTAAAGGTCTGTGGCTGACAAAGTTTGCTGATGACTGCAAACCAGGAGTGGTCATAGAATCTCCAAATTATGTCAACATCCTACAAGAGGGTCTTAAACAAACAAATGATTTGTGCCAAAGTCATGGCCTTAAACTCAATTAAAAAAATGTATTATCATTCTTTTGGGTAAAAGCGATGTGCCTGCTAACTACCACATCAAGAGCAACACCTTAAGTACACACTCAGTGGTGAGAGACCCGGGCACACAGGTTGTCAGCAACCTAACCTTTGACCACCATGTCTCCACAGTGGTAAGAAGGGCATTCTGTATTGCTCATCCCATAAGTAAGGGCATTGCTTCCAGAAAAAAAGAAGTTACAAACTCCCTGTACTCTTGCCTCATCAGACCAATAACTGAGTACAACACCCTTTTCCATATGTATATTTCCAAGCACCTGCAGCAATTGGAGAAACCACAAAGGTCCTCACAAGGAAAATTCAAGGTCTTCAGCATCTGTCCTATTGGGATCATCTAAAATCACGGTCACTTTATTCTGTTTCATACAGACTACTCAGAGATGATTTCTGCCTTGCATACAAGGCAATCTCTGACCCTGCTTTATTGGAAATGCATATCTGTAAGCCAAATGGTACATGGGTTACTTGCTCTAAAGACCGTAACCTGGTGTGGGACATTAATAAAACCTGCTGGAGGGACAGATTTGTCTCCCAGAGGTTACCACACCTTTGAAACAGACTCCCACTTCATGTGAAACAGAGCACCTCATTAGCCCTCTTCAAACACAATCTGGACGACTAGATGGGTGACTGTAAATTCACCCCGGGGGTTCCACCTGTGTCCCTCTTGGACAGGGGCAATAGGTGCTGATTGTGGAAATAAGGGTAAGAACTTGACTAGGCTTGTAAGGGCCCTATAGCCATTAGCCTAGTAACGTCCTATGATCCTATGATCCTATTGGCTGTGTACTGCTTGCATCACAGTCAGCCCTGAACTAACACTGTGTTAACTGCTGCATGTACAGTGTAAGTCCTGAACATGTACTGTGTTGCATAATAATATTATGACATGTCCTTGTATTTCTTCACTCGATACAGTAAGCAACCACAAGGTGGGAGATTTGTACAGAAACTAATGTCACATGTGACAGCAGAGACTTATTTGACTTGTATGTGTCCATTAGTAAGTAGTAGGCCTCAGGCCTCAAAGATTTACACATTGATACCTCCCCAAAGTAATGATGATCACTGCATGCCATCGGTTTAATAACATACATTTGAAATGGGAAATCATAACAGAGAAGTTTGAAAGTAATGACACACATAAGCAGTTTCCGGCTTCACCACCATCACAAGATCAAACTGGTAGGATGCAAAACAAGAAGAGTAACAAGAGCAACATAGCCTTGTTTGTGCCATAACAGTAGCTTAGCCAGGGTCCACCGTCCTTGAAAGAAAATTATACCACAGCATGTTCCATGACAGGAACACACCTTTGCTCCCCACCCCCAAAACAGCAGTCTATGCTTGTCTGCAGCATTCAACCTTCCATTAATTTGATGGCAACTGCATATCATATTGTCCCTAGTGAATATCCTCACACATTTTAAGGTAAATGATACAGACTGGCATACACACTGCATGTCTCTGAGTACTAGTCAGATAACTGATGACTGACACAGAAGCACAGAAAAGTAGGAAGCAGCTGTATATTTGCAAGGAATAATCATACCAGGTTGTGTGACCAGTAAGTGCACCACATCAAAATATATTACGCAGAATACATTTACAGATATCAGGTCATACTTAGATATCAGTGTACATTCAGGTGGACTTGGTTATGTAAGGCATTATGTCATGTGCTTGCAGCAAAGGTTTTTGTGGGGTAAAAATGGATAAGTCCCCATCCTGTTTTGTGACAGTACATTCCAGTGAGGGTTAGGATCCAGACCTATGTAGTCATCTTCAGGGGCGGCTAATGCTATAGGACTGCAAGACTGCAGCCCCCCCAGCTGTGGAAAGACAAAAAACAAAATAAAAAAATTGTGAAAAAAAGGAACAAAAAAATAAATATATTTCGAGTCCCAGAACTCCACACATGAGTGATTGCACAGATTGGGAACTCCAGACTGCTTTGTCAGCAGTCCAGATAAGAGGAAAGGCCATCTCTGCCCTGTAGCCCAGACGTCTATGTGGTGATGACCACACAGAATGGAAGATGTCCGGACTGCAACGTCTGCAGGCTGGAGCCTGCTCTTGTGGGGAAACCTTCCCCAGGAAGACATTTAGTTGTACGGAACTGTTACAGGAACTAGCTTCTGCTGCAGATGGACTTATTTCAGGAACTAGACATCATTGAGCTGCAGATGGACTCATTTCAGGTAGGGAACTGAAATGAAAGCTGTTTTCAGTGAGAGAGTGTGTGTGTGTGTGTGTGTGTGTGTGTGTGTGTGTGTGTGTGTGTGTGTGTGTGTGTGTGTGTGTGTGTGAAATGTCCCAGTTGCTATATACTGGTGGCCAGGGAGAACTCAGGATACATGGTGGTGGAAAGTCAGGCTTGAACCCTGTACCTTGGGTGCAGGTAATAACAGCCTGAATTCCCTACCCACCACCATTTGTTAAAAAATTACAAATTTTTGCCTCATATTTTTTGTGTTCTGTTCCTCATAAAATCTGTGGTTTATGTATTTTTGTTGCCTTACATAGTTGATGGTGCAGTGGTAGCATTGTTGCCTGACAGCTACAGGTTCTGTGGTTTGATTCTTGGCTGGGGTTCCTTCTGGGTGCAGTCTGCATGTCCTCCCTGTGTTTGTGTGGGTGTGCTCTGGTCCTCCCATCTTACAAAGGCATGTGTCTGGACTGTTTCTCCCTCGGCCTCTGCTGAAAATTGGCTTTTGTTGCAAGTCAGACTTTCCTGGTTAACAAATGTTAAATAAATGAAAATGACAGGCATTGGAATTTCAGACTTCATATTCTTCAGAAAGTACATGGTAACACAAAACCTTTTATTCTAGCAATTTTCTAAGTTTATAAGATTGATATTTGAAATTTGTCCCTATTTTTGGGACTGTATTCCCCCATTATTGGCTTTGTCCAGGTTTTTTGTGCTGAAGTTGAGAGCTATGGTGAGAACTGAATTCACTGAATATGTCTGAGGGCTGCATTCCCCCATTACTGGCTTTGTTCAAGTGTTTTGTGCTAAGAGGTTGACAGCTATGGTGAGAACTGAATTCACTAAATGGTAGAAATTTAAGTTTCAGACTTTCTCTCTTTCACAAAACAGCTGATATGGCATGGTGGTATGTTGCTCTGACTGTTCTGCACAGGATCCTGGGTTCAAGTTTTGGCAGTAAAATGTATGGTATTATCACAGCATTTTATTCTAGCAACTGTCCAACATTATACAAGCAATGTTTAAAACGTGCCCCTGTTTTTTTGGCTTTTACCCCCCCCCCCAATAAATGTTGGCTTTTTCCAGATTTCTTGTGCTGCAAAGTTCAGAGATACAGCTGAGTGTCCAGTAGATTTTACAAGGAGCTGAGAGCTGCTGTGGAACAAAAGTTTAGTGCTGCTTATGCTGAGTCTGCTTGCATTGTTAATAGCACAACGAGTAGTGTACTTGCTTTGATGTAGAAGGGTTCTACTCCCACAGTATGGAGATGCATTACTGATACTGTACTGAGTTGTTAAGGGGGTGGATGCTGCAGTCCATTTTGGTGAAGATACCTAGTAACTATGAACCTGTTATCAGTTTGCAATCCATTCCCTATTGCAGTATTACTAGCTTATAATTTTTTTAATGCAATATAGGCAATTTATTCCTCAAGGGCAGCAGGCACTTTATTTGTAGATGAAACAATGAAATATAAAGTTGTTTGCTAGCAGCAACCGCTTCATTAGTTACAGATCTCTTTACTGTGGAATTATTTAGACGACTTACTTCTTCAGAGATTGTGCATATTTACTGATACTGGGGGACTGTTGAAGTTTGAGTAGATGTTTATGATGGAAATATTCTGAATTGGGCAGTTTTGTCATTATTGGTGCATGCATTTTGTTTAATTGTTTACTGGAAAAATGTTCAAAACAATAAATTTAAAATGCCTTCTAACAACTGTACTGTATTGTACAAGGAATATAATTTAATACAATCAGGAAGTCTATCAAAGAGCACATGTATGTTTTATGTGCAAGAGGCCTATGATTTGAAAACAGCCCAAAGTTAATCATTATCTGCCACTGGCAAAATGTATTTTCTTTGAATGTGGGTTTCAATGCTGTTTCAATGAATCTGAGTTTCAAGGGCAGAAAAGTTTTAATGCTAAGTCTATTTTCAATGTGAGACTGCATTGCTTAGTTTACTAGATGTCTATTAGTGTTTGTGCTGTAAAATGCAAAATAAAACTTTCAAATGAAATCCAAATCATTGCAGAAGTAAAGCGGTATGCACTTTATAGTGTTTATGGTAAATAGGACAAAATAATCAAGGAGTGGGATATTGGAATGGCTGCAGGGGAGAGGCTCCATTCGACCATGATTTTGTGAAGGGGAAGGGCAGCAAACTCAAAGACAGCCCCAGCTAAACTATACCTCTCAGCTGTCCAGATTTTTGCAGAATGAATAGATTTTTGCTTATTTTTGGTTTGTTCCTCATAAAATTTGTGGTTTTCTGGCAAATCATTTAGGAATAAAGTCACTAAATAATGACAGACATTGAGTTTCAGACTTCATAATTTTCAGAAAAATGCATGCTAAAGCAAGACCTGTTATTCTATCAACTGTCTTAAGTTTATACAAGAGCAATTTTTAGACTGTTTATATGTTCCCCCGATATATTTGGCCTTGTCCAGATTACCTGCATTAAGAGGTTGAGAGGTACGTGCAAATAAATTGCTTTATAGAATTAGGAATATCCAAATCTCTCAACTATACCCAATTGTGATTCAAAATGTTGCTCTCCCCCTAATAATCCCACCACAAAATGGCAATTTTGGAAGAAAACGTGGAGGGTTTACAATTATAAATAATTGTAATGATCAGAGTTATAGATTACTTTATTTCAGAAATGCATGCAGATTCTCTTATTTAGTCAGCTGCTCAAGTTAACAGTAATAATATTTTAAAAAGTGTCCCTTCTTTGACAGGTTCCTAGCTGTATTATGTGACAATTTTATATTTTGCATAACATGTTTGGTCCATTTTTCATAAAATTGTGTTTTTCTGGCAAATTAGTGGCAAATCATTAGAGATTGACATTAGAAAATAATAGACATTTGAATTTCAGATTTCATACCCTTCAGAAAAGTCATACTAATGCAAGACCTACTACTATTCTATTATCTTTCTAAGTTTATAAGAGCAATATTTAAAAATTGTCCTTATTATTGTCCTTTGTCTCACTTCTATGTATGGCTTTGTCCAGATTTCTTGCTCTGAGGTTGAGAGGTATGAGTGTCAAAGCCATCACCGTCAGCCAGAGACATTTCAAATTGTACTTATATATATTATACTTGTTGCACCCCACTCCCCCATGTAGTGACTCTGGATGCGTCCAAGCAAGGCAAGGAGCAGTTATGCAATTTAAGTGTGCAGAGTATTCCCCCATCCAAGGTAGACACATGTACGACAGTGGCTTTTCATCTGTCCTTGATTTTGCAGAATGTTCTCGTTTTCTGTCATATTTTTATACTGTTGATTTATGCTTCTTATTATTAAGAAAATGCATACTGTCACAGTGCCCTGTTGTTCTGTGTTTAAGTAGCAATGCTTTAATGGCCATCAGGTAACTTGTCTGAGATTGTAAGATGCAAGTAACCTTTAATAAGCATACTGTTAAATAATTACCAACACTGAAAGCCTTTTTGTTGTTGCCATGCAGAGAATATTTACATAACTAGATAATGTAAAAGCCTTAGGTATTGAAATGCATGTGGCAGTATTTGTAATAAAGGACAGGAGTACAGTATTTTTAGAAGCTCATTACATTTGTTGGAGATTTGCAGTCATCTTTGCAGGCTTTACCCATAAACTAAACAGAATGCCAATCTATCATGTGTGGTCCATAACCTGTGCAGTAATCCTTTAAGCAATTTATCTTGAGCTTGTTTCTTGTTTGCTTTTCATTTTTTAATTTGATCAAGTTTTCCCCATGAAACAAGTAGATAGTTGTCAGGCAGCAGGTCTTTTTTACAAGTGGGGGTATCACAGAGATTGCTACTTTCAGCATGTTACTTGGTACTTTTATAAAGCTGAATATAAATTATAATTAGAACTGCAGTGCAAGGAGAAGCTTGTTTTTATACTTGATTTTGACTGGTATTCCAGTAATGTATTTAAAAAGTAATTTATTTTTTCATGCCTCACAACCTTTTTGTTTACATCTAGATATTAAGTAAGCTGTCATGTAGCCAATGCATTGAAATATTGTTTTCTTTGACACTTTCTTTTGTCTTGATTGTACTCTCATAATGATGGTTTGGCACCCAGGGAAGCGTATTTAATTAAAGTTCCAGTTGCTGTGGTTTTGAGCATAGCTCACCACTTTCTAGTTGGCCACACCCCTTCCCATTGGTCCCAGCCATTCAGCTGTCTCCTACAGTCCCCCTTTAATTTGAAGTCACCAGCCGCCACTGGTCATCTTTCATGTGTACTGTTTCTACTGTGTAGGTCATAGACTGATTTTCCTCATTTCAACTAATTATTCATTTGTTATACTTATGTTCCGTGTTTTTTTTTTTTGGGGGGGGGGCTACTATTTGCTCAGTGCTCTGCTTAGCACAAATGACTTTGGTTATGTGCATTTCATTTGCTTGCAGAGAGGCAGTACACAAACCTAACATAGCAGATAGGACCCAGACAGCCACACACATATACACCGGATGCATTCAATTAACAATATTGGCTACTGTGCAAACACATTACCCGGCAGAGTGCATTGTCATGCAACATGTTTGCATAATGGTAAGTGATGCGCAACACTTTTAAATGTTGTAAATCCAGAAAGTACACACTCCCAGTAAGCGCGATACCTGCAGTTGTCATGAAACATTATTTTACATTGGTCTTGATCTGTGATAGGCATGGCTGGAAATCCTGGAGAGTTTTTGAGATTCTGTGCTCAAAAATGAGGTGTCCAGGAGTCCAAGGTATTTGATGGACTTCTAGTCAATGAACATGGGCCCAGGCTGTTGCAGAGGGACTATCCTGGCTCAGATTAAAAGGAAGAGTCATGGAATAGTCTGGCCCGGACTCTGACCAGTGCTGCCAGTATTCTTTGCACTGGTAAACAATGTAGGACCAACTACAAAGACATCTGGATGAGGAAGAGGGATATCTTCAACCATTGGATCAAGGAATGTTGGACTGGGGGCACCCCACAGTTGTGTAAATATCACTTACAGAGACTACTTGTCAGAGTTAAAAGCTGGATATAATCAAGATTAGTATGCTTAATGGCATTCTGTTGTGTTCTAGTTTTCCACAGCAGTCACAGACCAGGCACTGAAAG